>NW_010126352.1:0-2236 GCF_000699245.1 Pterocles gutturalis
GCCTGTCCCTTAATTCTCACCCACAAAATGGCATAAGATAAATGACTTGGCAAAGAGAACTTGTAGCGATACATCTCCTACTGACACCGCTAAACCATACAACGACGTGGCAGCTGCTAACGATGCATCACAGCTGCTGATCACTGTTAAAACTCACCATCACTTATCAGTGCGCAAACTGCAACCACTTATCACAATGAGGCCTCCCACAGAATCATAGAATCATCGAATCATTCCGGTTGGAAAAGACCTCAAGGATCATCAAGTCCAACCCAACACCACCTAACCCACTAACCCATGTCCCTAAGCACCACATCTACACGTTTCTTGAACCCCTCCAGGGATGGTGACTCCACCACTTCCCTGGGCAGCCTGTTCCAATGCCTCATCACTCTTGCAGTGAAGACATTTTTTCTAATATCCAGCCTATACCTCCCCTGGTACAACTTGAGGCCATTTCCTCTTGTCCTATCACTTGTTACTTTAGAGCCTTTGTCAGTGATGGTCATCTCTCTGACTTGTTCCCTGTCTTTTTCTCTCTCCCTCCTCCCTTATTCCTCTCATTCAATTTCTCTCTCAATTCATACTTCAAGGTACTTTGAGTTTTGCTTCTGACCTGGGCTCCTTAAGAGTTTTGTTCCTCTCATCACTGGAGGTTCAAGGACTCAGCCCCAAATACACCATGGGGCTCATTAAAATACAGAAAGCTGTAGCAAACTATTTCTCTTGTAATTTTCTTCAGGTTGTCAAGACTTGTACAGCTAATTGGAAAATTCTTCCATGTAGTTAAAGAGGAACCCAATAACAATTATGTGTGATTTTAAAGGGTATATTTTATGACTTCTCAGTTCAGAGAAAAGGTGATAGCAACATTCTCCGATTGATATTGATGCAGAGTGTCTCCTCAGGAGGTCTGGAGGGGTCGGCAAAGCAGCCTCTTGGGGTCTGACAAGGTATGGACAACGGACAACCTTCCTCCACACCTCCCAAACCCCATTATTTCCCTCAACACCCTCTGGGACTTATATTTCCTCACATCAGACTTCTCCATTGATCTCTGTAGCTGAATACTACAGCTCCTTTGCACCATCTCTTACCTGCAGCCCTTAGAGAACTGGCTGCACATTACCTTGCCTTTGCCTATGTGTCACCACTGCCTCCAATTTTCTGCTGTAACCATCCCCTGTGGGGGCTTTGACAGTGATGTTCCTCAGTGGGACCCGTTAACGCTCCAGGAAAGTTTGGAGTTTTTGTCTGACTTTGAATTCTTGAGAAGTTTCTTGAACTTCTTCTCAGTGTCTGATGCTGATGGACAAAAAACTCTCCAGAGGGGTCATTAAAATGCCTTGAGCTGGTCCTCTGTTGCTGAGCTGGGATGGGCTCCGGGGATGGAGGGAGCTGACGGCAAGTGGGCAGCGCTGCAGAGAGACAGCTCTGCCCAGGAGCAGCTCCTCTGCAAAGCGCAGCCGGGCCGAGGGCACTGCCTGCAGGCACCCAGGGGAGAGGAGTGAGGCAGGGAGAGGATAAAGGCAGCTGGGAGTGGGAAGACATGGGGGGAGAAATCTTTAGAACCCTCTACCTTGTAAGTTTCTGGATTCAGGGCAATGCAGCTTGTGTTCCTGGAGGGATCTCCTGAAGCTGGTACATCACACAGTTTGCAGGATCTATCAGGAGGCCTCACAGTTTCTCCAGTGTAGAAGAGAACATGCTTCTGAGCACGGCTTCCCTGCCACACCATCAGAGGGACAGGGCGTGTCGGCTGTATGGGGTTTTAAAATGCAAAAGTAACTCTTGTATATATACAATAAAAAATAAAGGACTTTAAAAGAAATGTTGTATGTGAAGGAGTTTAAAACTGGAAAACTCTGAAGAGACAGAGCTACCTGCGCTTACCCTGCCTTACACAGTATGAATAGATACTGCATGTCATCTGAATAGAGATGATCCATAAATATCTAAGTCTAAATCTAATAGTAGAGAGAAGTGCGAAGAGAGAAGTCTGAAAGGTTGTTTAGGTGTCAAAGAGGTGAGTGTAAAGAGCTCTGTAGCCTGGCTGTTCTGTGTCAGGGGAAGCAGAGAGTCTGAACAGATGGCAATAGATGCGTTAACAGATGTGTCTGTGACAGAGAAGGTGTGTAAAACACACAGCAGCTGTTTACCGGAGAGGATTTAAGAACTGGGTATGCAAGGGAAGGGAAAAAAAAAACCAATTTGGGGCTCCTGGAAAAGTCAAATC
>NW_010126353.1:0-1235 GCF_000699245.1 Pterocles gutturalis
CCCCTCCTGCACCCCTCGTGCGGCCCTCATGAGCCCTTGCACGCCCTTGTGCACCCCTCGTGCGCCCCTCCTGCACCCCTCGTGCGCCCCTCGTGCGCCCTCTTGCACCCCTCGCACACCCCTCACACCCCTCGCACGCTTTGCACACTCCTTGAGTGCTTTGCATCCTCCTTGCACGCTTTGCACACTTCTTGCACACTTTGCACAACCCTTGCACAGCCCTTGCACGCTCAGCATGCTCCTTGGGTGCTTTGCATCCTCCTCGCACGCCTTGCATGCTCCCTGGGTGCTTTGCATGCCCCTCTGCATGCTTTGCAAGCTCTTTGTTTGCTTTGCACACTCCTTGCACGCTTTGCACACTGCTTGCACGCTTTGCATCCTCCTTGTTTGCTTTGCACACTCCTTGCACACTTTGCACACTTCTTGCACACTTTGCATGCTGCTTGCATGCTTTGCACGCTCCTTGTGTGCTCTGCATGCCCCTCTGCATGCTTTGCAAGCTCTTTGTTTGCTTTGCACGCTCCTGGCACAATTTGCACACTCCTTGCATGCTTTGCATCCTCCTTGAATGCTTTGCACACTCCTTGCGTGCTTTGCACACTCCTTGCACACTTTGCATCCTCCTTGCACGCTTTGCACGCTCCTTGGGTGCTTTGCAAGCTCCTTGCACACTTTGCACGCTCCTTGCACGCTTTGCACACTCCTTGCACACTTTGCACACTTCTTGCACACTTTGCATGCTCCTTGCACGCTTTGCACGCTCCTTGTGTGCTCTGAATGCCCCTCTGCATGCTTTGCAAGCTCTTTGTTTGCTTTGCACGCTCCTTGCACGCTTTGCACACTTCTTCCACGCTTTGCACACTCCTTGCACGCTTTGCACACTTCTTGCATGCTTTGCATCCTTCTTGGGTGTTTTGCAAGCTCCTTGTTTGCTTCGCACGATCCTTGCACGCTTTGCACGCTCCTTGGGTGCTTTGCACGCTCCTTGCATGCTTTGCACGCTCCTTACGTGCCTTGCACACCCCTCGCACACCTTGCATGCTCCTTGCACAGCCCTTGCACGCTCAGCACTCTCCACGGGTGCTTTGCATCCTCCTTGCACGCTTTGCACGCCCTTTGCACACCCTTTGCACACCTTGCACGCTCCTTGCACGTCCCTTGCACGCTTTGCACGCTCCTTGCACACCCTTCCCTGCACCCATCCGTGTCCCAGCCCTGGGTGATCCGTGTCCCCG
>NW_010126354.1:0-248 GCF_000699245.1 Pterocles gutturalis
CATCTGGGGACATGTTTGGTGGCTCTGGATGTCCTCGTAACGTCTTGTCTCTCCCCATGGGGCAGAGGCAGAGCGGTGAGATGGTCCCTGCTGCCTCCGTGAAGCACATCAGCCACCGGCGCTTCCTGGCCACCTTCCAGCTGGATGCGGTGTCCAAGGAGGAGCAGGACCTGTACCGCTGCGTCACCCAGTCCGCCCGCGGCTCCGGCGTCTCCAACTTTGCCGAGCTCATCGTGACAGGTGGGTGA
>NW_010126354.1:379-712 GCF_000699245.1 Pterocles gutturalis
TGGGATCGCAGTTTCTCACTGTGAATGAGTCGCTCCACATGGATGGTTCAACAACAAGCCAGCAAACTTACCTCTCCCGGTGGCCTTGGATCATTTATTTTTGATTTCAGTAGGTGGGAATTAATTAATTATGGTGAAACTGTGCAGCACCACGCTGAGCAGTGTATCTTCTAAAGATAATTAAGGTTTGATCAGATGAAACCCTATCGCAGCTGTTAAATCCTTGCTAAAAGCAGCGGAGGGCACATGCACGGGCTGAAGTTCAAGGGCTGGAGGGAGCCCCCCCCATGCTTTGGTTTCAACACCCCTGCCCTTTGGGGGAGGGATCGGAAT
>NW_010126354.1:734-6189 GCF_000699245.1 Pterocles gutturalis
TTTGGTGTCAACCCCCCTGTCCTCTGGGTGAGGGATCCGAATTTCTCCCGTGCCCTGCAGTGCAGAGGAGGTGGGTTTGTTTGGGCAGAGATGTTGTGAATGTCTCAACTGTAACTAGTAAAAAATAAAATCGTGGTCCCTGTGGTTGTACCGGTGTTGGCCTGGCTCCAGGGCTGGGGATGCTGTGGAGCTCCTTCCGGAGTGGGATGCTCCACTTGCCTCACCTCTGCTCTCTTCCAGAGCCCCCCACACCCATTGCACCCCCCCAGCTGCTCCGGGCTGGTTCCACCTACATCATTCCAGCTCAACACCAACTCCATCATCGGCGACGGCCCCATCGTGCGTAAGGAGATCGAGTACCGCATGACCTCGGGGCCCTGGTCGGAGGTCCACGCTGTCAACATGCAGACCTACAAGCTCTGGCACTTGGATCCGGACACCGAGTACGAGATCAGCGTCCTGCTCACCCGCCCCGGTGAGGGGGGCACTGGCAAACCGGGGCCCCCCCTCATCAGCCGCACCAAGTGTGCAGGTGGGTCCCATGCGGCATCCCTGCCACCCCGGGTGGCCTTGGGCAGGGGTCTTGGGTGGCCTTGGGCAAGGGTCCGCTGCCACCCTGGGTGGCCTTGGACAGGGGTCCTGGGTGGCCTTGGGCAAGGGTCCCCTGCCACCCTGGGTGGCCTTGGGCAGGGGTCCCCTTGCCACCCCGGGTGACATGGACAAAGGTCCCCTGCCACCCCGTGGGCAGAGGTCCTGCGAGGGCTTTGGGACCTGCAGGAGCATCTGCTGAGGTTGCAAAAGACCCAAAAAAGGGGTGGCCTTGGGCAGGGGTCCTGGGTGGCCTTGGGCAAGGGTCCCCTGCCACCCTGGGTGGCCTTGGGCAGGGGTCCTGGGTGGCCTTGGGCAAGGGTCCCCTGCCACCCTGGGTGGCCTTGGGCAAGGGTCTCCTTGCCACCCCGGGTGACATGGACAAAGGTCCCCTGCCACCCCGTGGGCAGAGGTCCTGCGAGGGCTTTGGGACCTGCAGGAGCATCTGCTGAGGTTGCAAAAGCCTCTTGCAACCCTGAGCTACCCAAATTCCCCCATGGTGCAAATCCCAAGGGAATCGCCTGGGGGGATCAGCTCTGGGATGGGGTGGGCAAGGCTTCCTTCCCTCTTGGGGTCCTTTTCCCCACCCTTGGGTGCAGAGAGGAGTTTCCTGCTGCTGACCCAAACCACTGACATATGCGCGTGTTGTTGGCAAAGGAGCTCAGCTCCTCATTAAACCCAACTTCTCCTGTTCATGCCAATTAGAGTTAATTAATTTCCTTCCCAACTGGTCCCAGTCCCAGTTTTGGGGTCAGGGTTGCTCTCTGCACCCACCCATCTCACTCCTGTGCCCTAAAAGGGCTTTCCCTGGTAATACACACAAACCCATGAGATGTTTTGCTTCATCGCTCATCTCCCCCCATCTCTCTTCCCCCCCCCTACAGAACCCATGCGGGCCCCCAAAGGTCTGGCTTTCTCCGAAATCCAGTCCAGGCAGCTGACATTGCAGTGGGAGCCACTGGGCTACAACCTGACCCGTTGTCACACCTACACCGTCTCGCTCTGCTACCGCTACTCCGTGGGCACCGGCCACAACCAAACCTTCCGGGAATGCGTGAAGATGGAGCGTAACGCCAACCGCTACACCATCAAAAACCTCCTGCCCTACAAGAACATCCACGTCAAGCTCATCCTTTCCAACCCCGAGGGTCGCAAGGAGGGCAAGGAGGTGGTGTTCCAGACGGATGAGGATGGTGAGTCCGCTCAGGGAGATGCTTCATGGATGCGCCATCCCTGGAGGGGTTCAAGGCCAGGCTGGATGAGGCTTTGAGCAACCTGGGCTGGTGGGAGGTGTCCCTGCCCATGGCAGGGGGTGGCACTGGATGGGCTTTAAGGTCCTTTCCAACCCAAACTGTTCTGTGATTCTATGATCATCCCCAAAAATAGGATTTTCTGGCTGGTGAGCGGCTGGGGTGTTGCCCGTGGCACGGTGCACATCCGTGGCTCTCAGCCAGGGGCATGATGGGAATATCTCCTGTGGCAAACGGGGAGGTGAAAAAGCTGTTGCAGCCCCAGGGCTGTGCGAGAGGAAGGGGCAATGATGGTAGCTGGGGAAGGGGAATGCTGGGGGACGAGGGGACCAGCTGGGGATGGCACAGCAGAAACTCTGCCTGTGTCCTTGGATGGAGGGTTTTAGCTGTGGCCGGTCCATGGAGGGTGTGAGAGTTGTCTGATGCCTGGCTCCTCCCAGCATGAATTGTCCTTGCTCATCCCTTGGTGTGGAACCGAAGCTTATCAGCTATAATAACAATTAAAACAATTAGTGCTTTGCACTTCGGTAACATCTTCTATCTGCTTGGTCGCTGATGAATTCGACATTGCTGCAGTTCTGGGAGGGTGCTGTTCCCCGGAGCCCAGTGCAGCTTTGCTCACCTTCCACCATGCTCTTCCCTGGTTAAGTTTGCTCTCGGGCAGGTGGGGGTTGTGCAAACGAGCTCTGCAGACGAGTGTCTGTTGATAGGGGGTGTCTGGCCCCCGTTATTTGCCAGCAGCATTGCTCCTGAGTGGCCGAGCTGGTTCTGTTCTCCCTGTTGTGGCTGTGCCCCGGGGTGGGTGCTGGGTGTGTGTCGTGGTTTATACCACACAGCCGCTCACTCACCCTCCTGGGCATGGGGGAGAGAATTTAAGGGGTGAAGCAAAAAGAGACTCGTGGGTTGAGATAAGAACAATTTAATAGCTAAACTACAATAATATTGGACATAGTGATGATAGTAATATATACAAATGTACAAATGAGTGACACATGGAGACACTGCTAAACACCCCATGACCAAGGATCAGCCTGTTCCCAGCTAATGATCCTGGAGCAAGGAGAGTCCCAAACGGAACGGAGATAAGAGCCTGAGTGTCTGAGAGACTGAAATGACCCTGAGAGAGGGGTGACCCTGAGGGAGACAACCCGGAGCAAGAGAGAGAACTTCCAGCCAGAGCCTCCCCTCTCCCCTGGCCATGGGCATGGGATGGGACAGACCATCGGCCAGTTTGGTCTCAGTCCTGAACCTGAGGTCGAATCCTGGGCTGGTCACTGGGGCTGTGCTCCCTCCCAGCTCCTCCTGCCCCTGCAGACACGGGCACAGCAGAGAAGCTGGAAAGTCCTCGACTGTCCTGGCAGCAGCTCTGCCCATCAGTGTGTGATCAGCTTCTCCTCAGCACAAACCCAACCAGCCCCACACCAGCTGCTGGGAAGAGAGGGAGCTCTGTCCCAGCCCAAACCAGGACAGCACGGAGCATGGCTGGAGCATCCCTGGCTCTTGCGGAGTCACTGTCTCTTACTGCTAAGCAAGAGCATAATTAATATCTGAAGCCGTTTTTAGCATCAAGAATCAGCAATTAAGGTGGAAAGCCTGATAACTGGAAAGGATCCGGCCGGCTCCAGAGCCCCTGGATGACCTCCAAGGGGAAGCTTGCTGGGAAATCCCCTGTGTGGGACTCGCCTCGATTTGGGACCCATGGAAACGTGCAGCTTTTGTGTGTGTTGCTCATCACTCTGCTTTCCCAGGCTGGACAGCGAAGCCTGCAGAGCTGGGATGGACCCAACCCGTGTCTCCAGGTCCAGTTTTCATCTGAAAACCTCCATTTGTCACTTTTCTCTGTGCATCCCATCAGCGCTTTGTGTGTCCCCACCCCTGAGCCTGCCCGACCCGGGGGCACCCAGCTCCACGCTCCTGCCAGTTTATTTTCGGCTGTAATTGCTCCAGCTGTTCTCGCTGTGCTGCGACTGCTCCAGCTGTTTGCTTCTTGAATACTAAGACAGGAGCTCCAGATGTTTCTTTGCTGTACTGTAGCCACTCCAGCTGCTTTCCCCTATCCCTTGATGAACGGGGGCTTGCGGCTTCCCCCTTGGATTGAATTTGGGGCTGCGTATATGTTCATTCTGGGGTGGGATCATTGATGGATATCTGCCTATGGATATATCGTAAATATTACACACGGGCTCAGCCCAGCATCTCCCTGCCTGGGAGGATGATGAGGATTGGAGCTCCCAGAACCGGGTGCTGAGCATCTGCTTGATAAAACCTTTGATTTTCATTTATTTTGGCATTTTCAGCTGCAGCATCCGCTGAGGTTTGTCTCAGGGTGTCCCTGGTGTAGCCTGCGAAGATGCACACCCCCATCCCAAGCGTGAAACCCTGTTTTGGGGCTGGAAAACCCATTTTTGGGCCATTCATAACTGAGCCAAACCAGGGGTGTTGTTCACAGCATCCCCCTTGGACCCTGCAAAAAATCCTGCTGGCTCCTGGGTGTGTGGGCAGGGCATCGGGAGAAGAGGGTCACCCATCCATAGGTTGCCCCGTATAGATCCCGGGATGCTCGGGAGGGTTGGTGACCTGGAGATTTTGGACTATGTCTGCATGAAATGATGAGACTCAATCCCAGGTGCCTCCAGAAATATCCCTGAAGCGTGTTGGTGCTGGGGAGAGGTGAGTGCAGGGAGCACGTGTGTGGCGCCGGCCAGAAAAAAAAAATAATCTAAATACATAAATAAAAGTATATGTGCATATATGTATGAGAGTGGGGTATCTGCACACCTGGGAGCTGTTGTGTACCTCTGCCTACCTCAACCTGCTGCACACCCAAGCACGTGGTGCCTGTACATGTATAAATATAAATATAAATATATAGGCTATATATATGTACAAAAATATAGGTACACGCATTCTTGCCCTGAAGGTTTCCATAATTCTCTGTGAATTTAATAAGAGCCTTGTGTACACGTGTAGGACACGGCGCCTCTGATTAAATTAACTTGTAAATCAAGTGGAAATTGTGTATTTGCACGGTGGGAAGCCCGCGGAAGGCGATCCCTCTCCCGGCCCCGTAATTAGATCTGAAGAAAAGCTGCAAAAAAGAAAAATTAGAGGTGAAGAGCTGGCATCCCCCTGCAAGGGGAGGGTGCGTGTTTCGGGCATTCGCGCCTGCAGCAGAGGATGCTGCTGGGGAATCGGGGTCTCTCGCCTCTTCTGTCCTCCTCACTGACCCCTTCAGGGCAAGAAATCTGTGGAAAAGAAACGAATATTGATCCCAGCGCCATCGATCGCGGTTATTGTTTGCAGTTATTGTTGTTGGTGTTAATTGGAGGGGAAGGCTGGCGCGTGTCGAGCCCATCGGCTGGTGAGGATGTTATCGCTCGCCGGGGGGGGGAGCATCGGCAGCATCTCCCGAGGATGCTGGTGGCTCAGGGGGGATTGGGTTTTATAGGAAAAGTGAATTTTTTTTTTTTCTTTCCTCGCGCTGGTGGACGCAGGTGAGCTCTGCCGGTGACGGTGCGCGGGGGCTTGCTTTCGGACACGGGCTGTGATGCCAGGAGCGGTACCTGTGGGGTTGGTGCCGTGGCCTGGGGACCATCCCTGCCCTGTGGCACGGTGTC
>NW_010126354.1:6256-6467 GCF_000699245.1 Pterocles gutturalis
TGGTACAGAGCTGCTGCAGCCTCCTGGGGGGGTTTCCCGGAGGATTTCTCTTTCCCGCCCCGTTTCTTGCCGCATCTCAACATGTCCCTTTTCCTTCCCCAGTGCCTGGTGGCATCGCCTCCGAATCCCTCACCTTCACCCCGCTGGAGGACATGATCTTTCTGAAATGGGAGGAACCGGTGGAGCCCAATGGCCTCATCACCCAGTACGA
>NW_010126355.1:0-44919 GCF_000699245.1 Pterocles gutturalis
TATAATATAATATAATAATAATACAATATAATAATTTTCCTCATGAGAACAGTCCAGCAGTGTAACAGTAAAGAGGATGCGCTGTCTCCATTACTGAAGGTTTCAAGACCTGACTGAATAAAGCCCTGAGCAACCTCGTCTGAACTCATATCTGACCCTGCTTTGATCAGGAGGCTGCCTAGAGACCTCCTGAGGTCCCTCCCAACCTGGATTATTCTACTGTCCTATGACAATAGAGGGCCTAGATGAACTCTTAGGAGAATAAGAAACACTCAATGTTGATTTGCTCAGCCAGACCTGTTTGTGCTTAAGTGCCCTCCTGATTGAAAGGATGTACTTTATTTTTATCCAAAGTACATCGGCCTTTACCTGCTAGCCACTGGACTTCTTCCTCCTCTGTGGGGTGGAGAACATAACCACTCTCTGTACCCTCAGTTGAGTTGAGACACCCTTCAGTTTTGGGGGGCAAGCTGAATAGATTTGAGTCTTTTATCATAAGACTTACTTTCCCATTCTCTTGGTTCAAGTCTGAATTTTTCAAAATCTGGATCCTACTTGGGATTTTGCAATTTGATATCCAAGGATCACATTCTCCCTTTCAATCACAATGTTGCATGTGGTGTGGGTGGTCCATCAGCAGTACACTGGGCCCATGCTATGCTTTTTTCTCAGATTCATTGTTTCCTGTTCTTTACCCCTAGGCATGGTAGCACTGCCATGCATATGGATTGCTTGTGGCCCACTGTCCTGACAGTGTCACTAACTTGTTGTTTTTCTCTTTTAGCACCCTATGAGGCATTGCATCAGCTGCAAATATTCATAGGAAGACGCACTGGTTTTGGCTGGGATAGAGTTAATTTTCTTCACAGTAGCTAGTATGGGGCTGTGCTTTGGATTTGTGCTGGAAACAGTGTTGATCATTCAGGGATGTTCCAGTTGCTGCTGAGCAGTGCTCACACAGAGCCAAGGCCTTTTCTGCTTCTCACAGCACCCCACCAGTGAGTGGGCTGGGGGTGCACAAGAAGTCGGGAAGAGGACACATCTGGGACAGCTGACCCCAACCGACCAAAGGGATATTCCATAACATATGGTGTCATGCTCAGCGTATAAAGCTGGAGTAAGAAGAAGGAAGGGGGTGACATTTTGAGTGATGGCGTTTGTCTTCCCAGGTAACTGTTACATGTGATGGAGCCCTGCTTTCCTGGAGAGGGATGGACACCTGCCTGGCAATGGTGGTATTCAGTTCCTCGAAGTGGTGAATCGATTCCTTGTTTTGCTTTGCTTGTGCCTGGCTTTTGCTTTACCTATTAAATTGTCTTTATCTCAACCCATGAATCTTTATCTCAACCCCCCACCCCACTGTGGGGGAAGTGAGTGAGCAACTGTGTAGGGCTTATTGCTGGTTGGAGTTAAACCATGACAGAAGGATTAAGGATTTTGTGCATTTTGACAAGTTGTAAAAGAAGTAGTTGTAGAATGCCAAAAAAGGTCATCTTCCCCTGCCCCAGCCTTGCTTGACAGAAGCCCAGCTGATGCTGATGCCCCTTCTGAATTACAGGAAGTTCTACCATTTGGGCTTGTTTGTTTTTTCATTTTACCCACCTAATCTGTGGGGCACTGATTTTTGTTTCTCGTTGAAGAAGCCACATAGAGCTAATCCACTTGTGTCACAGCAGCACTTGTTTGTCCAGTGATCCTAAATCTCCTCAAAGAGCACTTTCAGGTTTGATGTCGTTTATCTTCTGTCAAGGGACTGAGAATGAAATAAATGTGACAGAAGGAAGGATCGGGAGGGGAGTGTCTTAATGAACAAGTGTCACCTTCCCTGGAGGACAAGGAAAATAATTAAAACCAGAACCTGCAGCCAGGGTCAATGAGTAGGTAGGAAAAGGAAACAGAGAGATGGAGAAGACAGGGACAGGAAGGTTTGTGTCCTGAATCCAGTGACATCCGCACTGGTCACCAGACTGAGAGCTATGGGTGGCAGTCAGTGCAGTTTCCCACTGGGGATCCTTTGGCTGTGGGGATGTGGTAAGGTCTCCTCATGTTCAGCAGATGTGTCCAGATGCCAACAGGTGTTTCTGCTCTGCAGCTGGACCAAAACAGGTTGTTGTGGGTTTTATTCGCCTCTCACACAGGTAAAGACGACCTGACTGACCACAGGAGGAGCTTAAAAGCCCAGACTGGCATCTGAGCAGTCTGGGTTCAGTTCTTGGCTTGCTCCAAAACTCCACTGAGATCTGGGTTGAGATATATATGTGTACACCTTTATTTTTGCCTCATGGAGAGGAGGAAGTATAGAAGTCTCTGCTTTTCCACCCTTCCGGTAGTTTTGTGTTGCCTGATATTTTTCAATGTGAACTCCTTGAGGCAAGACCCATTTCTTCAGCCATGTTCATGCAGCTCTTGGCTTGCAGGAGTCCCGATCTACAGTTGGCCCTCTGTAATCTCAATTGTAAGAATTTTGCCTTAGTGAAGACTACAGGATTTGACTGTCTAAAATATCCGTTAGACAAATAAATTCTCCCTGAATGGAGCTAAGTGCTTTTTGATCTTGCCTAGAAATCCATTTAATCGGATGCTTAGTTTTCAATATACTGCATTGTACATCTTTACAGCACTTGCTGTAAAACGTGTTTACTGGTGAATATTTGACTGAAACATTTTTAAAAGACTTAATTTTTTAAGATATTCTCTTCCTTGGGCCCCACATTCCTGTTGATTTCAACTGGGCAAGAGTACAGCCCTCTGCCTGCACTCACTGGCTTCTGGCTTTGGACTGCTGTTGGTCTATTGCACTCGGGGGAGTAGTACAAAGCTATGACCAAGGTCAGAGAGAGTTACACAAAAGACTGCTGGATAAAGCCCATAACAAACCAAAAATAACTGGGGGGAGGTGAGGAGGAGGGAAGGTGGGTTGTGCTGCACGAGGCTCTAGACCGGTGCTGTGTGCTGCATTACAACAACGGAGCCACGGGGCCTGAGCAGAAGGTCCCCATCCCTATTTCATACGCGGCACCAACCTGCGGCACAGGGTTCTTGCCGGGTGAAAGATTCCCCAGCTCCCTGCCCCAAGGACACTGCCCAGCCAGCTCAGCTAGAGAGCTAATCTGATGCTTAGTAAACTGGGAACCAGCATGGCTCTTTGCTCCCACAGCGCTTGTCCTGGTGGCGATGTAAACCAATTCCTAAAAAAAATGGTGCAAATAGTAAACACACAGTAGCATCTTGGCTTAACCAGGATGGAGGTGAAGATAGGGTTGAAAGCATTTATTTGTGTTTTAAAAGGCTTCTGGAAACCTCCTTTTCAAGGATGAGTTAAGTAGCCTTATTGTCCTGTCCTTATTGCATTTTGAAGTTAAACAGCTCTGTGATCTATGAACTCGAATCACATAGTTAATTACCCCGCATTCTCCCTCCTTGCTCACCTCCCCCTCCCTCTTTGCTCTTGAAATACATTATATTTCTTTGACAGTCCGCTGAGAACAATGTCTGCTTTTGTGACAGCGACATTGCCAGTGGTGTAAAAATCTATGCGTCTGTCAGGTTTCCCCATGTGAAACATAATTGCTTAATTTCCATTTGAAAGTACATCCCTGACATTAGAACAACGTAGACACACCAAGGATAACAATGATTTCCTGACACCTACAATGGGGCATAATGCGGTAATAAATATGTGTGCAAAATGAATGCTCCCCACACAGAGGGAGCAGGTCTGAATTTACAGCTGCAGATGAAGTGTTCCTCAGGAAAAAAAAAAAAAAAAAGAAAAAAGAAAAAAATTCTTTTTATCTTTAAAAAAGCAAGAAACCGACAGATTAGCATCAGTGTGAGTCTATGTCAACCAGATGGCTTGCTATGGAAAAAGACCTTCCCCTGCTTTATTCCAGTAACCCTGGCTAGCAGGCTGAATGTCTGAGATGAGAAGAGAAAAATGATCTCATTCAGTTGCTTTTTTTTTTTTTTTTCCTTCTTGCATGCATACAGCTTGAGCTGGAGCACAGTAAAAGCTCTGAGAAGAACACAGAAGTTGTCCCCTAATGGTGGCATATGATGAACCACAAGAGCTCACGGACGTGGGTTCAAGCATTCAGAAACCATAGGGGAGAGCACTGCCAGCTGGGAGGAGGGGACCCCCTGGGGGCCTGACACTGGTTCTTGCCAGCATCTACTCTGCACCTTGAAATGATGATGGGCTTTTTCCTCTGACTTCTCCCTCCTTTGTGTGGTCCCTAAAATGTTTGGAGCAGAGGTCATCTGCCCAGGCTTTAGTTCCTAGCATCCTTAGGTGCTAATGTGATGCCAGTTATGGCCGGGCACATTGGTCCTAACCTGCCAATGGACTTGGCAATGGAGCATATAGCCGGTTCAGGTGGAGGCAGCTACACTGGGCTGCTGCCTGGTCCAGGTCACATCACCTCATTTTAGGCATTTAATGGAACACTTTGTTAGGAGCAGTTTCCTCCAGGGTCACTGGAGACAGAAACATGTCTTCATTTGAGTGCTGACAAAGGGTCTCTTTACAGATTGTGGGAAAAAAATCATAGTGTAATAAGACTCTCAACTTGGCCTGAAGTTAAATGAGATGAGGTCCAGGCTCAGATGCCTACCTTCAGGGCGATGGCTGCTCTCCTCTGCTGGAGCAGGTCAGGACATCCTCACCAGCACCAGCAGACTTTCTCAATTGCACATCACTTCTGCCTGGAGACACTGCAGTTTGACGGCTACGTAACGGACCTGTAACTGTCAGTTTGAAGAAGGCCGTAAGCTTATTGTTACAGACTTTTGAAACCCAATACTAGATTTATAGCAATGGCTTGCTGCTAAAGTATTGTTTCAAGAGAACTCTTGTATAATGGTTCCTAGGTCAGGCATCTTCTTTGGGCAATGTGCTTCACACAGCAGGCAATTGGGCTTGAAGTCTCTGGATTCCATTGAGAACTAAGTGCATTTTAGTGACACTGTGATAAGAGTTATCCCACAGAGAGGCTGTAAAAGTAATTGAGGTGATTTGACCTCTATCTTCAACAAATGATGAGATGTGACTGTGCATCAAGAAGCAACAGATGAGAGTCCTTCTTCTCATAGGAGAAGCTGTGACACCTTTGAGACTAGGGCATGATTCTCAGGGGAAGAGCTGGGTAATTATTTTTCAGTTTTCTTTGTTTAAGTTCTGTGCCCAATGGAAATTTCTCGCAGGAAGAAGGGAGGAGGATGTTTAACTTTGATTGGGTCTACGGTAGAATTAATGTGCATGGAATATCCAGTCCTTGATTCTTTGCTTGTCTTTGGCAGTGAATGAATGTCTGTCATTGCGAATGTCTACAAAATTACTATTTTAATGACCTGTTTGCTTCAATTAAGGCCTGGCTATTATCTTTCCAAGAGGCAGAGGGCTGGGGGGGGGGGAGACAGAGTGGGAGAAAAAAGCTGATCACTAGAACGTGTGAGCAGAACATTTAAGGGGCCAGCTGAAACCGAGAGTGGATTTGGAAAGGCTGTGTGATGAATCTGTGACATTGCAATATTTCAATCATCACATTTCAGATTCTGGTTCATGCATCATTTGCTACGAAAGTTTTGAGATTTTAATCAGTGTTTCAAGAGTAAATTGATACAGCCTAATCATTTAGAATCTCTGGCATGAGACCAAAGTGTATTATGTTAAGTATATGTTATGTATTATAAGAGCTGCTTGCTGAAAATTAATTGAGTATTCCCGTGCTAGATAATGTTTCTCCGTTCCCCAGAGCCCATCCCTTTGCGTGCGAGTGTTTTCCCAAGTGCAATGCAGATGCCAGAGAAAAGGTGAATATATAACATATGTAAAAGACTGGCTCGGTTAAACACATCACAGTATTGAGCCTGCTAACCTCCCTGGCTAGATTGTGGGGCTGTTTATTTGTCTGCATGATGTGTAGGAGGAAAACTGCTGGGTACAAAATGAAAAAAAAAAAAACAAAAAAAAGTATTTTCCATAGAAGCAAAATATAAGAAAGATTGTGCCGTGACTCTAATTCATGTAAAAAATTGGAAATGTGTTTACATTTCTCCTGATGACTTATGTGAACTTGGCAGAACAAAAAACCCAAGTAAATGACACGGTTAGCAGCCAGTGAGTCTAGGTAATGAATGTGCCATCATACTGTGTATTCAAAGGCTCAGTAAATTCCCATGTTTTCTTGTCCTTCATTTTTTACCTGTGACAATGCTGATAAAAGGAACGTGGTCAGAGATGAGGGGTTGGGCACACATTTAATTTGCCAAAAGCCAACATTGGGTAGCCACCAGCATTATTTGTTCGCAGTGTTGACATTTGTGATACAAACTATTTCCACCTAGAGGGGTTGGTTTCTCAGGGCCCCTTTTGCAAAGAGGGGTTGTTTATGGAGCTTCCCCTAACTACCTAGTACACAGGCAGTTGGATCAAATACTTTTGACCTGAGTTCAAATACTGCCTTATTCATGGCTCTGCACAAGGGCAGAGCCCCAACTGAATCTCCCCACCATCAGGATGTTCTCCTCAGAATCCTGGTTGAAGCTGTCCTGACTCATTTGTGGTTTTTGGTCATTCTCAATGTCAGGCACAAGAAAATGGGTGCTCACTGATCACACCAGGAGCTCCCTTCCTTCAGCTCCAGTCTCAAGTCCTCCTCATCACACATTTACTTCTTCTTGCCCTCACAATTACCATTTTTAGGAATTGGAACAACATCAACACCCAGAGCATTTGTCCATCCTCTCAGCCTCTCATAAGATGTCAATGGAAGTCTGTCAGTCTGAACTGGAGATACTAAAGTTTTGAAGCCCATTTGTACACACCTCAGGCAAGAGCCCACACTCGCTATTGCTTAAGACATTCTGACACAAAGTGAGGAGAAAGGCAGCATTTCTTTTAATGGCTTTGGCTAGGATACCTAGTCTCCCCATCTGACTATCTTTCTTTGCCTCTCGGCTTTTTTTAAAGCCTCAAGGCAATGGAAGGAAATAATTTGTTTGGGGTCACTTCAAATGCTTCAGCCAGACAGAATTAATTGTTTCATTCTGCTGAATATTGTGAAATTTTTTCTTTCTGTTTCAGTTCAACGCACAGTGTCCTCCCCAAATGGAAAATCAATAATTCTCAGTGGCCTTAATCAAAGCATGCTCGTTACCAGGCCTTTTAAGATCAGATGTGGTCCACAAGATGGAGGAGGGAGATAGCTGGAAGCAGGTCGTCCTGCTCTCCTGAAGAAAGATCATCCCAAGGCACTCCAGTGACTCCTTTCTGCTCAGAAGGTTTGTAGTCCCTTGCCTCCATACAGGGCCTGTTTTGATTAAGACCATCACAGAAGGCTCAAGAGTACATTTGCTGGGTGCACACATACCATATCTAATTTACTGAGCAGGGAAATCCCACATCTGGCTTCCCCCTCAAGGCCTTGCCATTCTGCAGTCACACATCTGCAGTTACACTCCATAGTACTCTCTGACCTCTCTTTCACAGGACAGCTATCTGGCCTCATCTCTCAGCAGGTTACTCATCACCTGGTGGCCACAAAACAGCTGAGGGGTGTCCTGTGAGTGGGCCTCCCTCTCCCAAAGGAGTTGTTCTGCAGTCTAAGGCTGCACCGTTTGCCCTGTCACCTGGCCATCTGTCTTCGATCACTGTAGAAGGTGCTTGGGTGTCCTATGGGAGAGGTTTCATACTCACCTTCACAGGTGATTAAACATTCTAAGGAAATGCAGCTTAGCTGCCCCTCCTTGTAATTGTCAGAAATAATACAAGTATTTAATCACTAATCCCCTGTTCATAGTGGCAATTTCTGGTAGGACAGTGAGCAGGAAATAGAAATGGCATATCCAAGAAGGTAAAATACTCCGAAGGTTCAAAACTAATATCTCTCTTCAACACTGGGGTTGAAAGTTCTTCCCTTTAGGAAGACATGAGTGATTTGGGGACTATGAAATCCTCATCTTTTCCCCTTGTGTCATTTGGACACAGGCAACATTTCTCCAAGGATAGGAGGCCAAACTATTTTTTCGTAGATCATGGAAGACCTTGAAGAATTTCCCTGAAATATCTTTCAAAGGTCTGTAGTCTTAACACCAGATGCCAAAAGACACAAGTTTCTACTTCACTTAATGTATATCTGAAATGGCAAAAACAGGCATAAAACCTAACAAAGAGCTAGAAGGTATGGGCTGCTAGGGCTTAACATCTCCTTCCTAAAGCTCAGAGTCCATTTCTTCCTTCCTGTCACTGGCTGCTTATTCACCTTACGGCTGTGGCCATCCAACCACACCTGGTCCTATTTGCTGTTCCTTTCCAGAGGGAGCCTGTGACGTGTGATAACACTGAGTAGCCATGAAGAATCCAAACAAAGGAACAAACTGTCTGCACTGGGCCAGCTGGGGCATCTCAGAAAGCCTCCCTCCAAAATCCTCCCTCCCCTGTCCCATGGAGCTGGTCCGTAACACAGGAATTGCTGTGATCTACTATAACGCTATTGTCAGGTCCCATGTTTCTCCAGCCCCATCAGAGCCCATAATGTCCCCCTGCAGTTGCCCTATTCCTCTCTTAGCCCATCTCTGCATCTCCCAAAAGCACAAAGGGATGAGATGGCATCAGGGCTTTCTCTCTGTTCCCTATTTTCTGTATCCCTCACCTGGGCCAGGTAAATTCCCTGCTGCTGAATGCCCAGCCTAGTGCAGACTATGACATCCATGAGGGCACATCTACATGAACTATTGTGGACTGGTGCACCTGGCTCTGCGTAATACTGCTGGAGCACACAACTCTGGAATCTGTGTGAATGTGGTTAACACAGGCAGCTGAAACAGGCCATAATAATGACCACAGCTCAGCACTACCTTCAGCTGATTTCCAGTCAGGGAGGGCAGAAGTGCACTCATGGAGATCGGACTGTGTGAGTTGATGCTTGCCAGCTCTGCAGGAGCCGTGAGCACTTTTGTGCTCTTATATCTCACAGGGACGGGCCTGGGAGTGCTTGTGGGACCTTTTCTATGGATGACCTAACAGAAAGGAAGGGATTGCGGAGGATGAGAGCCCCATCTTTCTCTTGTTCACATCCTGACCTCTACCAAGTCATTTTGTCTTTCTGCAGCTGCTTCCCCTTGAGCGAAATCAAATGGTGCTGTTGCAGCTCAGTGAGGCATCTGGTGCTCCTACAATGAAGGAGCTAAATTGTGTCAAGGAGTAACCAAGCTACCACGAGCTGCTTAAGGGGTCTGAACTTGGGAATGCCTGCAGCAGAAAAGGAAGAAATCACAGGCAAAATATTCAGGCAGATCTGTGCAGACATTCTGGAGTGACAGAGCCCATCACCATGAGAATCAAGCAGGTGTCAGGACCAGAAATCACAGCTCTACTCAATTCTGTAAATTCATGGCTTCAAATTTTTTTCTTCCCTGTTTGCAGACCTCTGTAAGTTTTTCTAAGGGAAAGACACATTGCTATTTAGTGAATTTAAGTTCACTAACAAGAGGTATTCCCAGTCTCCATAGGTCACAGAGACCCACAGGTTGAAAATATCTTGTATAGCTGTAAGTAATAACTCTTAGGTACTTGCTGTTCCAGACCTTAGAGGACAACGCAATCTCAGTTTCTTAGCCAAAGTATTACATGGGCCGCCTACTACCGGATCTCTGGCTCCCTGTGCTTAACTTTGTGCTGTGCTTCACTTGTGAATTAAATCAAGCATAGGGAGCCAAAGTCCTTGGTCAATGTTACCTCTGAATGTTCTGTACAGCGCAGAGGACTTGAATTATGGCTCCAGATCCAGCTTGTAGATACCTGCCCTCATCCTGTATGCTTTTTATTAAAATAGTTTCTCAGCAAATCACATATTAGCAAACCAAACTCTGGGGGCTCTTTCCTCTTTTAAAGGGCAGTCACTGTGTCATGGAATTATATCTCATCATTATCTTTATATTAGCAGCCAAAGAGAAAGGCTCTAAACTGCATTTGATTTTTAAAAAAATAGCAATAAAACTTCATCATTTTTCATTTTGGGACGCGATAGCAAAAGCACTGAACACTTCTGTTTACCTTTTTTATTACACAGTATTGGCATTCTTAAAGTCTGGACTGAAAACTCATCATCTTTTTTCATTAAAGTGCTCAATATCAGGCTTTCTGCAGTTTATTGTTCCTTATTTTCCATCTATTACGACAAAACACTAAGCCTAGGATGTCCGTTGCCATTGCTAAAGCTCTGCATCCTTGTGTGATTGGAAAGCCACTCTTCATTGTTCCCTTTTGTACACTCTCCAGTAAGCCAACTGGCTTCAGCTGCTGGCAGATAACAAGCGAGAACAAAAAGAGATGTTAAAAAAAAGTACCAGGAAAATCTCCAAGCAGTCTTCATTGTGAACAGATCTAGCTTGTTAGCCACCCCAGGAGAAAACTCCAGTGAAGCTGACAGGCCCCTTTCTTAGATGCCTGTGCTGTCCTGCGGGACTGGCTTGTTCTCCTGGGCAGGGCTGGTGCATTGCCTCCAGCTCTATCTGACAGAACTGCTACTTTTTTTGTGATTTCTTTTGTCATCTGCCATATCGCAAGTTCTACAAGTCACATAGCAAAAGCAGCAAAACCAAAAACCTCAGAGCAAAAGTGCTAGAAACGTGCTTATGGGAGACAGAGGAAGACAGGCGGGATGCAGCATAACCAGGCACAGCAAATGCGTGCGAGGTGGCTTGAAGGAACGTATCAGAGTGGAGCACAAAGTCCTGGGAACAATCCCCTTCTACCTTGCGACTATTACCCAGCAAACCAGAGGTGTGGATGGTGAGCTAAGGGAGCAACATTGCAGAAGCCCGGAGCGTCTGCATTCTTATGTCTATTTTTCTTCCTCAGAGCTGTACTGACTCATCTACCTTCATTTCCCCATGAAGTCAGTAGCAATTTTACAACGTCCCTAAGAGATTCAAAAGCCTCCAAAAACATTATTGAAAACTCAGCCATGAAGGTGACTTGTACTTTTGAAGTGAGGCTGCTGCAGGGCAAATGGCTATGGGAGAGGCAGGTGATTTGGCATCAGCAGGCGATGGCTTGTTCTACACAAAGTAAATGACCCTCATAGTAGCTCATCATCAACCCATGAAGTGTGAACTCCGCTGTGACCAGACCAGATGAGTACGGTATTTAATGGCAGCAATGTTCAGTGTGAATAAGGCCAAATCAGGTCATAAAACTGCTTCAACTTGTGTTAAAGGGTCTCACATAGTGCAAAATTTGAAATCTGGCTTTTAGCATGGCTTTCTGTGATGGGAGCCTAGTAGTGATGCCCTTTAGCTATGGTTTAGCACTAACATAAATTCCTGCTGCTAAATCCTGTCGCTGCTGTGTGCAAGTCTACCAGGCTGGAGAACAGCTTTCCACTGGCATTGGCGATGATGATTCTTTGCCCTAAAAACAGCCAGGGACCAGGTGCAAACCCAGGTCAGCAAACAAAGCCACAGCTTCTGCCAGCAACAAGCAGAGGTAAATTGTTAGGGATGTGGGGAATCCAGCAGCAAAGCCAAATGGACAGATTTTAAAGGGACTTAGTTCCTTTGCTCCCAGGGTAATCACAAAGAGAGGAGCACATAAATGCTGTGGAAAAAAAATCTGTCCCTCAGGGTGCTGTTTGCCATAGCAACCAGATGCCGTAGGACCTGGCTTTACTAGGCTGATCTGGATCATCCTCAGCCCACCTCCCCTTGTGTGAAATAAAGTGTCAGGATCATTTTAAAATGAGCCTTTGACATACCTGCTGCCAGCAGTGCTGCTTGTGGTGAGCAACTGCTCGCCATCAGTGTGGTCCATAACAGTGACCACCTCGCTGCCCAGGCTTCCTGCAGCACCTGTCTCCAGAAGGAGTCAGAGGAGGAAGAAAGCAGAAGTGACAATGCCTAGTGCCCTGATCAGCCTGGAAACCAAGGACTAAAAAGGGGAGTGGGAGGGGAGGAAGGTTCTTAAGAGCCAGGCTTTCTTATATTTTATTTTCCTTTAATGAGTGCAGGCTTTCTTGGATCCTCACATCCACACAAGGGTGTGTGTGTAGTTGCCAAACTGTTTGTGTGCACAGTTATCAGAGAGCTATGGAGTAATGGGTCCAAAAAGGGATTAGACAAATTCAGAGAGGGTAAGTCCGTGGTGACTGTTAAAGTTGGTGGTCTGGACACAACCCCAGGCCTAGAGGGCCTTTAAGTTGTTGGTTGATGGAAGCCAAGAAAGGATGCCAAGCAGAGCCTCAGTCTCTGCATTTCCCATTCTTAAGGATCTTCCCTAAGGATTTTCTACTGATCCCTGCTAGGATGCTAGCTAGATGGACCTTTGATCTGACCATGCTCCTCCACCTTCATGTTGTTATTTCCATATGTAATTTGGGCACAAGAGCAGGAAATAAGCTTAGCTGTCCTCCTCAATCCCAGCACTGTCCCCAGCATGGCCAGCGCATGTAAGATCTGCACCCCTTGCGTGTGCTGGCTAAAGGCTGGTGGCTACATGCATCGAGGATGAATTCATAAATCTGTTACTGTTTTCACACTGCTGAGGCTCAAAACTTTGTCTTTGCCAGAAACAATAGCCTTTTCGTCTGGCTAGATGGGAAGCGGGATCCTGCTGACTCGCTTTCTACCACGGATGCTCCCAGTCTGTCAGTATTTCACTCTCTCTGTGGTGAGGTCCCATCCCTGCGTGCAGTGATATATGAGCCAACCAACAGGCAAAGTGTTTGCATCTGGCCTGAGGTTCATGGGCCACTTCATGGTATGTTGCTGATGTTTGTTTTCTTTGTTTACTGCAAAGTAGGAGCAAACACCCCATTCATGGGCATTTCAAAGACGAGCAGCTAAGCACATGTTGCAGTGAAACCCCCTCTCTCGGGAGCAGAGGCGTGTTAGTAACAGATGTTATCTGGCTTCTGCTGGCAGCAGGTAGGGTGGTACATGGCCCAAGGAGATACACCTTTCTGTGCAACCATAGGCAGGGAGGCAGCCCATATTCCATGTCCTGGGGTAATTTTGTTCTGAAACAGGGCTCAAAACCAGTCATTTGAGTCATGTTTCTAAACATAAGCCATCCCTCAAATATCCGTTTCCTACACCCCAGAGAGAGCTTCTATTTGTGCTTCTGACCTTTTGCAATGCTCTCCCCCTGCTCCCTCATCCTTTCTGCATGTCTCTGTCTCCTGGTCTGCCCAGACCGTTTCAAGACACGTTCCCCTATTCCTGCCTCTAGGTGTTTGTTGGCTCTCCTTTCCTCCTTCCTCCATCACTCTCCGAAAATATTAAAGTAACTGAGATAACGAAAACTTTAGCTCTTATGTCATTTGATACCCTATTCATGTAGGTTTTGTGCTGTCTCCTCCATTTCCAAGTGCTTGGTCTGTATCTGTTTTGGGCCAGGACAGTGTTTCTTTGTTTTACGTGTATGGTTTCCCATGCATGGGGAGTCATAGATCTAATTCTCTGTCTACTGCTTAAATTTTCCTCTCCACCTACTTTCAAAAGACATCCTGCTATCTCATTTTCATATCATCCATATCATCTCATTCATATCCCAGGAAGGGGAAAGGAAGGTGTAACTGGGCACTGTGATACAAATTGCATTTCTTGAAGGGTTGTCTTTGGGCTTTAAATCCAGAATGGCTAAATTATTTGACACTTCAAAATAAACTGAGTTCTCTACCTTTTCCCAGAATTCAGAGCCATGTTATTTTATCTGCTTTATACTGGGCCAGCAGGCCCCCTGTGCATGCCTTTCTGCTCAGCCTGGCCACAGTGAGGCTTTGACTTCATCCTCAGCTGCATGCAGATTCTTCCTCAAAAAGCATCTGGCCCTTTTCCCTTTTCTCTTTCTCTTCAGTTTCTCTTCTTTCACCTGTTCTGAAGTTTTGATTTGGCAGAGCTCTGCACAAGTGAAAATGTGGAAGTTGTGACAAAGAGGCATACATCAACAATGGGACCAAGAATTATCAAAAGGAAATTAAAAACTGAAATGACAGTGAAGCATCATTCATGCAGGGTACATTTTGATGGCCAGGACAATGTTACCCAAAGCAACAGCTTATTGTTCTAGGTGGGCCTGCCTGTGCTGTGACTGGTTCTGGGTGTAAACAGCTCCCTGTGTACTGTGTCCTTTTGTATGGCATTATATAAAAGCACCTAATAGTGTCAGCCCCAACCCTCCAAGCAGTCAATATACCACAGATTACTGCTTCTGATAAGGCTCTACCTGGGCTGGAAAATATATCAAAAGCCCATTTATTTTGAGAAAGGAGAAAATTTTTTAACAAACTGGATGGAGGGTGGGTTCTCTAGATATTAAATAGCTGTACAAATTAATTCAAACAGAAATCCCCCCAAAAACTATTTCATAATGTACAGCACATGGGTAGACAGCTAAACCACATGGAACTTTCCTGCCTTTCTCCCTGTACATGGGGTAGCACTCTGTCCAAACACATCATGCTGCAGCATTGGGCCTCAGTGAAGACCTCCACAATTGCAGATTTCATTTAATTCGTAATTGCAAATTTCACACACAAAACAAAACAAGACAGGAAGAATGAGCCTGTAAAGAAAGAGAGTGTGAGGATCCATACTTGTGGCTTCTGGTCTGATTTGCTCATTTTTTACCAGGAAGACTTTTTCATGAGTGCCAGCTCTGCAACCATTCAGACTCTGCTCTTTTCTGGCTCATGCATCATCACCAGAAATAAAGAACCCTGCAACTGGAACTTAACAGTTCCACTGCGAGGCATGAATCAGAAAGGAATCCAGAGTTCTCTCCTACAGCTCCATTAGCTCTGCAGTGCTAATAAAAATTATTTGTTGCTAGCAATTTTTTGAGCAGAAAAGAGCTTTGCAAGACTTCCCAGAAAGGGATCTGCTCTAGGCATTTAGGACTTCATTTGCACACCTATTTTGCTGTTTGTTATTGCACTTTACAGTAGTTATCAATGGTGTGAAATATGTGAAGGTGTTATATGTAGAGCACAGCAAGTGGCATTTCGTGACTGTGTATTTAATGAGTATTTCTGTCTGTTCTCTCGTGAGCATGTGTCAGTAATGCACAATGCAAGTCAAAAAGACTATGGTGCTTAGCTCCTGAAGTGCATTACAAGAGCATTTTTCCTGCTTTATGTAACAACATGTAAATGCCTTGATCCCACAAACTGAGCATTGTTTTTCCTGCAAATAAAACCAGAATCATTCTGGGTTGCATGATATGAAGTGATGCCCTAACTGACTAGGAGGTAAGACAGTCAGCTGAGAACCTCAGATGTACACAGAGAGCAGAGCAAACCAGCTTCCATGCACTGTGTCACCACTATGACTGACCACTGCAAAGCAGATTTTAGACTACTGAGGCAAACACCCCATTAACACCAACAGAACTTTTGCCCGAGTATGGAATGCAGAGTAGGACTCTTATTTGTTCACTAGGAGAAGAAGTAGTGCCACAGTAAGAAAACTGTTCTTGTAAGTTATTTATTGCAAAGTTTGGGGTTGGTTAGGACTTGTGCCAGGTACTAAATCACTGCAGGTCACGGAAATTTTATTTTTAAGCATTGCTCTTTTGGATGCCCCAAAAATTGCTTTAGCTGTGAATTATTCTGAAAGACCATGATCAATAAAAATGTGTGAACCGTAAATCAGAGCAAACGTGTCCCTGGTGAAGAACCTGAGTATGAAGTAAGAAACCAGAATCAGGACTACTAGGAAATAGATTCCTTTTTTTGGTGTGGGTATGAGTAAGTGTAATTACCAAGCCTAAGCTTTCAAAGGGACTGCCTCAATTATTCTGCAAAATCTATAGGTACCTGCAAAAAAGCCATATTTGTGAGCCCAAGCAACTTCTCTGCATCCTCTATATATTTTGCTTTCTTCACCCTTCTATTCTGTGCTCTCAGTATTACTGTGTGCCTACAGAAAGCCTAGTTCCAGCTTATTTGTCCCACATTTAGCACTACTGTAATGCACTGATCTTGCAGAGCTCTTTCTGAGCTGCACTAGAGAGGACAAGACTGAGATGCTCAAGGACTCTGTAGAACCTCTGCAGCTCAACTTTCTCCAGGTAAAAGCCTGAACAGAAAGAGGAGGACAGCCTGCCAGCAAAAAAGTCCAAACATAGAAGGCAGTGGATGTTATACCCCTTCCAAGATATTACTTCACTCAGCACACCCTGTTGCTCTGAGAGGCCTTGAGCCCATGGAAACCTGTCCAGGCAGGGATGCACACTACTGCTGAGAGGTCTGGATCTGTCTGCCAACAATTGACTCTTGTGTGAGTAAAGCATTTGCCAGGATTTTTACAAGGTGAAGGTTAGGAGAATCTTGCTCCTCCATTTAAGCACCTGGATTTTAGGTGGTGGATGGCAATATTAAGTAATGTGAAAACAATTCTGTTCACATGATGTATTTCTGTGGGTGGTACTGTTCACACCTCCACTTACAGCTTCCTTTGATGTGTCTCTTGGACACGCTGGATTGTCCCACTCAAGCACCTACCTTTTTCCACTGACTGACTTTTGAACTGACTGATCCTAGGGACCCCCCCCCAAAATGAAATCTCCAAAGTAGCCTGTTTAAGATAATATCAAAATGTCCCTTGTTGTATGACTGCTGTAGCCAGAAGTGATGGGGAAGAAAACACTCAGGTTGGTTTGTTCCATTTGGCACTTCTTTTTCCCTACCTAAAAGCTGCTGAGATGAGGTGGATGTTCCAGGGAAGACTGTGACTCTCCATCCGTGAAGCTGTATTGACAGTGTCTCCAAACAAGTAGTACTTTGGCATTTTCTCATCAACAGCCTCAGCCAGCACTAGTTGAGTGGATCTCAACTCTGATCACTCAGTATGAATCAAAAAGGAAATGTGATACACCATATCAGCTTCTCTTTACCATTACCTAGAATGTTTAGCAGTCCTTCTTGAACAACCATGCCATACACAACTTTGAACAGGCTGTTCCCCACCTCCCATTCAAGGGACTAAATAACAACATACTCCTCTGCAGGAACCCATGCACCTGCTTGCAGAAACAAGGATATAGCCCTGGGCTGATGACAGGAAGCACATTGTTCGTAAGGAGAAGAGGAAGACAGCGATGTGTAGCAGTTTAGCTATTTTCCTATCTTGTGACTGATATGCTGGTGACAGGAATTGGCAGAAAAAAAGAAGGGATTACAGCCCCATTGCACCCACAGCAAACATCACTTTGGACATCTCTCCACTGGACTATTCTCTCCTTCTCATTACCTAGCACACTAAACTCTGTGTTCTGTGTATATGCTATGTTATGCTTTTGTAGCTGACCAACAAAGAGTTGTAAAATTCCATATTTTCAGTGAACAATTTAACACATGCCTTTGTTTAAGCAGCTCTTACAAGCAAGAAGCAAGTGCAAAATAAATCATTATGTCAATTATTTTGTGTCCGTGCACAAGTTACTAAATTACTTTCTAGTTATCCCTAAATACAAACACCAATAGAGATAGAGTTTGTTTCTGAGTACTCATTTCTCTAAATTGTCAGTGAACTGACTACTTGGCTACTATTAAATCTATGTTTTGGTGCATTACTGGATTCTGGACTGCAAAGTTCTTCCTGCTGCAAAATTAAAGCCCCACAGCATAAATTCAGCATAGCTTTTAACATGAATATTAACCTGAAGTGAAAGTATGTTGACCTTCACTGGCATTTGAGGTCTTTGTGCTTAAATATCTACCAATATATAACATATATTTCAAAGCAAGAATTCAGTCATCCTTATCTGAATGGGCTCCTCAGTTATGGGGTTCGTGATCTCTTGGGGGGTGACTCCCATACCAAATGCAAGATTGGCTACCCTTAGAGCATGGCTAGTGATGAGGACTGTGACACCTCCAGCCACCAGGTATTCATCTCCTATTGTTTCAACCTGAGAGCTGGAAATTCTACAGTCATAAAATTCATAATTCCTGCAACTCACTAAAGTCAATGGAAAAGCTCCTAAACATGTGAGATGGACTCAAATAATGACCCTGTCTTATGAGGTGCCAAGTGCTTCCATTTCCATTGAAGGCATGGATATTCACCCACTGAAATGATAAATAGTGACCTTTATCATGGATAAGCTAGTATTTTTTTTTATAATTTCAAAGATTTCCCAGTGACAAATTTTTAGTTTGGGGTTTTTTTTTTACATGGACAAGTGAAAGGGAAATTGAAAATTTCTCTAAATTGTTATCTCATAGCATTGAAAGAATCAATAGAGCATCACTTAACAAGAATTGATGGTTGAAGTTCTGAAGAAACTCTGCTCTGTCCACCCCAAATTTTCAGTCAGTTTCACTTCCTGTGGTCACGACAGGTTCTTTTTGGTTAAACAGAAGAAAGCTTATCGTAAAACCAAACCAAACCAACCAAGCAGCCAAACCACACTTGCACACAAAAACCACCAAAGAAAACAGAAACACTTACTTTATAAACTATATTGGCATTGCCTAGTCAATCAAATTTGGAATACATTTAATTCAGGATGTTCACTGTTTGGATGGGCTCACAGGCAGAGCAGATATTTGTGAATGTCACAACATCACTGAAGAGTACCGTGCAGGAAGCAAATTCTCCCCAGGAAAAAGTCAGCTCTTAGATGTACATTTCTTCCTAAAGGCTTCTATTCTTATTTGACTAAGTCAGTAACCGACTTTGACAACAGATTTCTGTAGCTTACCAAAATCATGTTAATTGGCTTAATAGCTGAAGAAAAGTTCCCTGTAAACATAGGAAAGATTCCCATCTTTCCCTGTTTGTTACCTGAATTACACTGACTTGTAGTGTGGACAACTCACTTCCAGGTATCTTTTGACATCCCAGCCTGAGTATGCTAATATCCTCAGCCATGTTGGGCAGAATTTGAGTCCTTTTTATTTTGCATCTGTTTACAAAGTCATCTCTTCAGACAGGATTTTTCTGAAGTGCAAGGACCCAGAGCCATGGAGCAGACCTCATGATAAACATCAGGCTGAGACCAAAGAAAACTTATATACTGTGCTGTGGAGGTGTGCTGTAGAGTCATGGGCTGACAAGTTGGGGACCTACTAACAAGATAACTCAGCTCCTTTCCCACTCAGTGATTTTTCCTGCTTAGGGAAAGCAGTGAGCTTGGACAGGGTGGGGAATCAAGGGATATGATGCGTTGTGGAGTTGGGAAGGGTGAGGACATACAACTGCACCCAGGAATTTAGGAGCACTCTTGTGCCTCCCAGTTTAGCCATGGTCAGAGAATCTCTCTGAACCCCTATTTTCAGTAAAGAATTAAAGGTGTAAATTTGCAGAAGTAACTCCAAATTCATGGTCAACATTTTGCATGGTTAAGTTTTGAAGTTGGAATTCTAACACAAATAAACACATGCAAAGTGGGCAGCAAATTATGTGCTAAGTGAGGAACAGTCAGACACCTCAGCTTCAAGTGGCTAAAAAGCACTTGCTTAGAAAGTGTTGGATGGGACTTTGCTGAGTTGGTCTATTCTGGATTGAAAACAAAGGAATACACATGCCACAAATGCTCTCCTTTTTATCGTGAGCTACTTCTACTTCTACTTCTTCATAACAGTATTATATTTTGAAAAGCCTCGTGTCTGTGATACTCAGACATGAATTTACGGTGCAACTCTCATAGCTGGGGTACCCAGGCAAGGCCTGTTCTTCATGTGCAGCCATCTGTTCCCCATCATCATAGCTGTAAGGGTCCCTGATGATGCTTGTATGCTCTCGGTGTTGTAATTCATCACATAGAGAAAAAGGATACCTTGGGACTGCTCTGGTAAATACACTGTCAGAAAGGGAGCTGCAAAGTTTAAGACCAGACATAGTAGGAGTGCCATAAGCAGAGGAAAAGAAGGGAACCTGCAGTACCTTCATCCACCTTTTTCCCTTCCTTAAGCTGATTTCTTAAGTTTCCTTAAGCTGATGTGTTTTGGCAGCATGCCTCCAAATTCTTGGAAAAGATTCTGGGCTCTTCCTTTTTCTTCTCCATCTGGTTTGAAAGCTCTGTCTCTGACAGGTACCACTGGTTCATCAGGATAAGGATACTTGTGACATCATGAGGTGCAATGGAGGACAGGCAGGTGATTCAAGACAGCCAGCATGGCTTCACCAAGGGCAGGTCCTGCCTGACTGACCTTGTGGCCTTCTATGGTGGAGTGACTACATCAATGGACAAGGGAAGAGCTGCAGATATCATCTATCTGGACTTCTGTAAGGCCTTTGGCACAGTCCCCCACAACATCCTTCTCTCTAAATTGGAGTGATATCAATTTGATGGGTGGAATGTTAAATGGACAAGGAGTTGGTTGGATGGTCACATTCAGAGGGCACTGGTCAATGGCTCAATGTCCAGATGGACAAGTTCAAGAAGTGGGCCCATGTGGACATCATGAAGTTCAACAAGGCCAAGTGCAGGGTCCTGCACCTGGGTTGGGGAAACTCCTGGTATCATTACAGGCTGGGGGATGAAGGGATTGAGAGCAGCCCTGCTGAGAAGGACTTGGGGTTCCTGGTGGATGAAAAGCTGGACATGAACAGGCAATGTGAGTTTGCAGCCTACAAGGCCAACCGTATCCTGGGCTGCATCAAAAGAAACATTAGCAGCAGGTTGAGGCAGGTGGTTCTCCCCCTCTACTCCATTCGTGTGAGACCCCACCTGGAGTACTGCATTCATCTCAGAACAGGAAAGACATGGACCTGTTGGAGCCAGTCCAGAGGAGGGCCACAAAAATGATGAGAGGGATGGAACGCCTCTCTTACGAAGAAAGGCTGGGAGAGTTGGGGTTGTTTGGTCTGGACAAGAGAAGGTTCTGAGGAGACTGAAGGGTGCTAACAAGAAAAAGATCTCCAGAAGAGCTGATATTCTGTATCACACTTCCTTTTCTAAGAAACATATATTCACAAAAGCCTAACTTGCTCCATGGGGGGGTTTATTGTTTGGGTTTGTTGTTTGGGTTTGTTGGGTTTTTTACATCTTCTGCTCTCCCTGCTTTTGGTACACAAAGAGAGAAGTAAAAAGATACCTCTGAGCTTCAGCATGGACTGATTTCTCCGTGATTTAGACAAACTTTCTCTATTTCCTTTGAGAAAAAAGGTTGATTATTCATAAAAATGAAAATAGGGAAGGTAACTGGTAGATGGATGTTAGCAAAATACTTATCTAAACAGGTTCCTGGGTTCAATATTCCTGTTATGAACTTCTGAATATTCATATCTGCTTGTTTGATCCACAGCTGAAGGAAGGAAGGAAAGTTATGAATAAAGATTTTAAAAGCCCTCTTTCAAAAGAAATGTGAGATAATCTCACAATGTGTTTCTACAGATGTGTGTGGATGGGGGAGACAAGGAAAGACTGATACCATGGTGACAGAGGAAAAGAAAAGTAAAAAAGGACACTCGGGATGATGTACAACCCCGTTTCTCTTCCCTACTTTGGAAGAAGGCCCTACTGCTACTATTGCCTTGAGGAAAGATCTCAGGGTGCCAATGTTTGTAATCAGCACTGTTAATGCCAGATTAAGGCACCTAATGTAGGGACATAATCACACTTAATGTAAGGACACTGTCACTCTAAGTTCCCTCTGTAGTTGAGGAATAAAGAATGGCACTCTACGAGCCTGATCTGTGCTCTGAACTCTGAACATCTGAAGAGGGTATTCTCTCCCCACTGACAATAGAGGAGTCCTTGGCTGACCAAAGTCTTAACCTCTGTGCTTGAATTTCCCACAGCTTTGTGACTCCACAGATGCCAGTCTTCTGTCTCTGTCTCAGCCCCTTCCCTTGGCAAACACTGATGATGAAGATCACAAAGCCTCAGCCTCTCAGTCCTCAAGCAGGTCTCACTTTGGGAACGCTAAGTTGGTTTTCATTTCCCAGTCAACAATGTGGTGTTCCTTGATTTCCAATGTAAGTTAAGAAATGGTCTTAAAAAAAAATAAAAATCAGTCTATCTAGCTGTATCAATTTCACAGTAGGCAATTTATCCCATGTAAGGAGTCAGCCTATAGACTTATTTTTCTGAAATAAAGGTTTGGTTCCATGTACAAACCAAGTATACTGTCTTAATGCTTCGTCAAAAGCAGTATGGGAAGGAGATCCACAGCATAATCTTCTGTCTTTAGTGCAAAGCTTCTCTCGATAAACAGGATCAAAAATAAGTTACAAGTTCTCTGTGAAAGAACATAACAAGACAAAATAAAGAGGCTAAGACCAACAAGAGGATTTTCAGAGACAGAAGTGGCACTGAAACAAAACAAACAAAAAAAAAAAAAGTCTTGCTGAAGGTGCTGGATGCCTTTGTGCTCTTTGTACCTTCAGAAACCTTCTTATTTATAATAAACTGGTCACAGAGCATTGGTCAACTAATAAAACATTATTTTTATTTTCCACAAAACCAAATATCTTAACAAAACTGATTTGCAGAAACTTGTCAAACTTTTCCATGGGGTATTTTTAATGGGAAAATAGAAAATAGTTTTGTTCTAAAATTTTCAAGGAATCTGAACTATTTCAGTGGACCTTCATTTTACTTCATCCACAGAACTGTTTTTGTTACACCTTTCATAAAATGAATGAATCGAAAATGTGGCTGGTGATTTTATTCTGGTAATAAAGAAATATAAGCTAATGCAGTATTTTGAAATATTTCTGTGAAGCAGGCTGAAAGTGATTTTTTTTCAGTTCTTGTGACAATGACGTGCACATACATTGTCTTATTCTTGGTGAACACAACTGTACAAAAGTAAAAGCAACAGGTGTGCCACGGGAGAGCCATAAAAGCATCACAAGGAAGACAAAGTCTGTCTGCCTGAACCCAGACACTGTCCCATACAAAGTAGGAATGACCAAATTAATTTTAATTTCCAGAAGGAAATAAAAAAGCAAAACATCAGAAAGCCTTAGTTGTCATGTTGAAACTGCTCTCCAGTACTACATTTCTGCCCACAGCATGGTTTTATGGAGACTGTACTAAGTCCAGAAAACAAGTTTTGTGAAAATGCTGCCAGAATAAGATCCTACCTGTAATAACACAAGCATGTTTTTTGTTGCTACACAACATTCCTTTGTATAGCACTGGAGGCTACCTCAGTGACTTGTGAGATGATGCTTCCTTCATTGTAAGTATTCTCACAAACACAGAAAAGCAATAGTTGCAGTTCACGTTACTTGGTAGAAACAGCAGTAACTTGGCTGCCTCAGCCTATTGAAATTCTGTGGCTGACCAAAATGCCGTTATTTTCTAATTGCCAGTGGAAGACTTCAAAAAGAAGCCAAAGACAGTACCAAAAAACCACTGAACATCTGGGAATGTATATGAATGCATATTGTATATGAATTCTGTCATGTTCTAGCTCTATGATCCTTAAAACTGAGATACTGTCTTTAGCCACTGTACTATGTATAAATATGTGTGTGTGCGTGTTTATGTATAAACACTAATGGTGGTAGCAGACGGTCATCAGCAGTTGATATCTAAAATCTGAGGAGTTATCATTCTGACAAAGAATGAACTGTTTCTTCCTCTTCATCATCCTTCCAAACACCAGTGTCCCATCTGACACCATCTGTCAAAGATGTGTTGCATTTTTTTCACTTCTGACTCTTCTCTGGAAAGCGAACTGAAACTAATTCTTGTCTCCTCCTCTGGTTGTATAAGCAACCGCAGCAATTATATAACAGCTGAAAAACCAACGTCCTTTTGGGACAAAATGTACACAAAATAATTGAAAGAAACAGAATACATATTTAACCTGAGCAGACAACCCAATACACACTACCGTACAAATGAAAGTTGAGCAAAAGCTCTACTACAATCAGAAGAAAATAAACTCGGTTATCATGGTCTGGCTGTATTTAGACAATCCAAACTCTACAATCCTTGCATAAATCAATGACATCATCTTTGGTGACTCACTGCCTACAATATTTAGATTCAGTAGGCTGTCTTCCTCATGGGAAAGTGTCTGTACTGCTGAGACCCATAGCTCATTCTGATCCTTGTACAAGAGGTAAAGAGGATGTTCTCTCACCTTGCCTTAATTTCGCACACTTTGCACAATATCCCAGGAGGATTTTTTTTCTCAATTTCATAACAATGTTGAACAGTTCTTTGTCTCCTGAGAAGAATCATCTTGTGCTCTCTAGGGCTTTCTAGCATAGAGAAGAACACACATGAGCATGCTCATGTTCCTGTGTATGACATGAATTATCTTGGTAGCCTGTTTTAACACGATGCACAAAAGTGCATGATGCAAACAGTTGGGAGGAGACAGAGCCAGGACAGCTGACCACAACTGACCAAAGGGATATTCTGTACCATATGACATCATGCTCAGCAATAAAACTAGGGGGAAGGTTGACAGGTTGGCTGCTGCTTGGGGACTGGCTAGGCATCGGTTGGTTGGTGGTGAGCAGTTGTTTTCATTTGTATCACTTGGATTTTATTTCTCTCTCTTTGTAATTTTCCTTTTCATTACTGTTGTTGCTGATGTTGTTATTATTATTATTTTCAATTATTAAACTGTTCTTATGTCAACTCATGAATTTTCTCACTTTTACCCTTCTAGTTCTCTTCCCCCCATCCTAATAAGGTGGGAGTAAGCGAGCAGCTGTGTGGTGTTTAGTTGCCAGCTGGGGTTAAAATGCGCCAACTCGGATAACAGGAAGGCTGAAAGATAAGAACTTACTAAACATGAGATGGCAGTGGTGCATGCAGTATTCATTTTGCTTCAGTCTGTGAAAGAGTGATGATGCATTCTTTCATTACATGTTCATACACTCTCAAATACTCTCTTACACATTTTTGTTATGTTTTCCCATTATCTGAGCTCAACACCCCAGGCTCCCTTTATAGTCAATAAGAAGAAACAGGCAATTCTGCAGTCCAATTCATATCATCTGAAAATAGACATCTTAAATATGACAGCTGAATCACTCTTGAGAAGTACCCTTCAGTCATTTACACCTGTATAAAATGCAGCCACTTGGCTTTCTTTAGCTCACAGACAATTGCCCTGTGTGAAAGGCAAGATAAAGGACAATCGAACTCATTCATCTCCATCCCTCTTTAAACTTCAAGGCTGTAATGTGTGTTATCTTTAAAATATTTCTGGTAGATGAGAAAAACCTCCAAACTGGCAGAGAAAATTTTAAGCAATTTTCCTAATTTCTGTAAATCATTGAATGCACCTCATTATCATAGAATCATAGAATCATAGAATCATAGAATCATAGAATCATAGAATCATAGAATCATAGAATCATAGAATCATAGAATCATAGAATCATAGAATCATAGAATCATAGAATCATAGAATCATAGAATCATAGAATCATAGAATGGTTTGAGTTGGAAGCGACCTTAAAGATCGTCTAGTTCCAATGCCACTGCAATGGGCAGAGACACCTTCCACTAGCCCAGGTTGCTCAAAGCCCCATCTAGCCTGGCCTTGAACACCTCCAGGGATGGGGCATCCGCAACTTCCCTGGGCAACCTGTTCCAGTGCCCCACCACCCTCACAGGAAAAAATCCCTTCCTAATATCTAATCTAAATCTACCCTCTTTCAGCTTCAAACCATTACTTCTCATCCTGCCACTACACTCCCTGACCAAGAGTGCCTCCACATCTTTCCCACAGGCCCCCTTTAAGTACTGGAAGGCTTCTGTAAGTTCCTATCTTTATGAAAGGCTCCATTTTCTGCATTTGTGTTCATTCTTCTTTTCCTCTTCAGACTGTTGAACTTCTGCAGCACAAGGAATACTACATGCTTCTGTCCCCCTTTGCACTCCTCTTCTTGATTTAAAATTTCAATTTTCACTTCACTGTTGAAGAATTCTGGCAACAGACTCTAAGTTACCTGATTTAAAAGCACTCACGGCTTCATATTGTGGCCTAATGTTTTAGGTAAATTATTCTACATCAAATCCTTCCGTTTTTTAAGGTTCATTCATAAAACATCTTTTGTCTTCTCCCTCTGTCTCAACCTACACTTCTGCTGTTACCTAGCCCATCAACAGGACTATTTGATATAAAATATGCTATATAAGGTGCAATTATAACCACAAGTAGTAATGATTTATGTTCCTGCAACTTTGTCAATCTCAAAGAATTTTAATCAAGGCATAATGATTCCAGATTTATACCAGAAAAACTGAATTTAACATCTGGCTCAGAATTTCAGATGGAGTAAGAATGGTTCAAACTGTCAATCTTCTGTGTGCATCTGCTGGTGAGGGGTGAAAAGTGCAGGAAAAGGGGTGTCTTTCTGAAACAGAAACACCAGGCAATTTTATAATTATATTACTAAAAGCTGAGAAAGCAAGTTGTATCTCCCACACCCAACATAAAATTATAAACCCAAAAATACAATGTTCATCTGACCCTTTAAATGCTCTCTAAATTATTTTCTGTCTATTCATTCTATTTATAGCATGTCTGTCACTGTGTACAGGCACCAGCTGCATAACCACAGCTATTTGGATATGATCAAGTTAAAGCCATAGGGCTAAGAGTAGCAGCCATTAACTTCTCTTATGATTCTCACTGCCCATAACAATGGGATGCTCACAGTAGTACATACACACGCACAGAAAATAAATCCTCAAATGAACAACCAGTGCTGTCTCTTTGCAAGTGGATAGGTCTTAAACACCAACCAAGATCTCAGATCTCAGGCACTTTTAAGCACAGGTAATGCAAATCATGTGTGGAATCCAAAGCAGACCATTTCTAGACACACACAGGTATGGCTCACAAGTAGCTTAGGTTTTGTTTCTACAGCCTCTTCTAGCTTCAGTTGCCCCGGCAAAGGGAATACCATTCCCAGCCTGCACAAGAAGCGTGTCACCACCCTACCTACTGCTCTGATCTGCCAGCTGTACTGCTCATGTAACTGTTCCCCAGCTATTTCATACAAAGCATGGCATGTAGAACACACTGCCATTTCAGAGGAAAGAAATAGGGACCAGTAAGAGGGGCCTGGAGTATTTTATACTATGGATCCCTGCATGTGACTACACTTCCTCGGAAGGTGTCCTCTGTTCACAGTTTTCCTTGCAGCAAGACTGTCAGGGCATGCCTGGCCAGGTGCAGTGCGAGTGAGCTAGCACTTCTGTCTTACCTGGCGTGACACAACAAAGGTCTGTCCTTGCAAAACAGAAGTGAAGAAACATTTACTCTGCCTGTCCTCCTTCCCACAAGAAAAGACGGTGCATTCATTTCAGAAAGGTGAATACCAGGTTTTTTTCCAGATCTTTACTTCATAGCATTTTCAAAGACCTACAAACACTAAAAATATCTTGGACATATCAGCTGCTGGTGAAATGAGCATACTGCCTGTTTGACCTAAAGATAGCAAAGATCAGGAAAATGACCTAACCTACTGGAAGGAGGCATCCCCTTTTGTTTGCTTCATGGAGTTTTGTATTTATGTTTTGAGATATTGCCACTGAAAATCAAGGTTAGTTTGGGCAAGCCACACAAAAGTGCTGTCTGTCTCTCATGAGTTTTGGTTATCCACAGGGAGAAACAGAGACAGCTGTTGATCTTGTGCCAGTGTGAATTCAGAGAACAAGGCACTGCCTCTTCACACAGAGATGCTATGCTCTCTGTTAGCCTGAGCAGTGGTGTCCATTTCCCCATCACTTTGCAAGGATAACCTCTAGGATGGGCTTGAAGGCACCTGAACTGGGCTCCTCATGAATGAATCTGTGGAGTTACTCAGTTCCTGGAAGCAAATACATACACCTGGTCAGGTGAATAACTGCAGACTCCTCTTGGTCCATCTGCTCAATCTCCATTGTCTTTCACAGGAGCTTAGACATCTAACTTACATGTGGACACCAACATATAGACATCTGAACTGAAGTGTCTACAGTGTCTACTGTCTGGATCTGAATGGGGGCTACGTGTCAATGCCTAGTTTTGCACAGGCATGCCCAGTGAAGTCTATCTGTAAGAAGATTGATGGTATCTAACCATTTGGAAGTGTCACTTTGGCATCAGAAGGAAAGGCCTGGGACATAGTCTAACACAAAGGTGGAGAGCAGAAGTAGATTGTATATACATGTCCTTTTCATGTCCTTTCACCAAACCAAGGTGAAAGACCCTGACATCTGCAGGATAAATCCTCACAGGGCTTACCATGGGATGGGAAATTATTCCCTCTTGCCTTCAGAGAGAGGCAACAGGCAGATTTGCCACAAATTCAGCATCTTGGCATGACAGCAAGTTCTGCCAGGAGGCACCGGGATAGATGTCACTGCTCTCTAAGCCATAGAGAAGTAGCAAACTGTCTTTACTTAGCATGCCACAAGCTTCTGGAATCAGTAACATCATCATACAGAGTGTAGGTCATAAAGGTGCGTATGACTCCTGCCTGAGTTGTGAAAAATAGAGAGGAAAATTACTTCAGGTAACATACAAGGAAAATCATCCAGTCTAGTTCCCTCTGAAAATGATCCTGCCATTGACAGGGCTGAACACAGGAGAACCAGAAAGCAGGGCCCGGCATTCTCTAAACTTCCTGATTTTATAAAAGCAGTTCCCAAGGGGCAATAGAGAAATTGAATCCATCCATCTCAAGAGGTCTTTGGAATGGTGGGCTGAGGGGAAGGCAGGGGGCATGCAGGGGTTCCTCTGTGTTTTCTCCAGGAGGTATGGTTTCTTAAACAGAAATGCAAGTGGAAAAAAAGCCATGTGAGAAAAGAAAATGTAGTCCCTTAGCCTTATCTCTTTAGTGAACCATATCTCTTTATGTCCATTTATCCTAAGAATTTTCAACTCAGTGCAGAGCTCCCTCCTCCTACCTTGTTGATAAGGAAGATTCAAAGATGTTCCAGAAAAGAAAACCAGGCAGAAGGCCACAAACAATCAGTGTGGTCAGACATTGGAACAGGCTACCCAGGGAGGTGGTGGAGTCACCATCCCTGGAGGTGTTCAAGAAACTTGTAGATGTGGTGCTTAGGGACATGGTTTAGTGAGTTAGGTGGTGTTGGGTTGGACTTGATGATCCTTGAGGTCTTTTCCAACCTTAATGATTCTATGATTCTATGATTCTATGATTTCTCAGAGCATGTGTGTAGCCTGCATCCCTCTGCATTTTCTGCACTTGGGCAACTTGTAGAGGGCCTAGACCAGATCCTGATCCTGGTGCTGGTGTGTCAGATGCTACAAAAACCTGCATAAGAAAGAATCCCCGGCCCAGTGAGAAGTCTGAGAAGGAAAGAAAGATGGCATGAGTTTAGAAGAGTGGTCAACACCAAGGTTTCAAAAGTAGGTTTTGGATACCCAGTTTGAAATACTTAAAGGACCTGATCACCAAGTATGTTAAGCAGAATACCTAAAATCACATGAAGTTTTGGAAAACCTTGATCCATACTACTGTGTTATAATAAACAATATTTCCCTCTACTCAGGATTGACTGCTCATCTCTTAATGGCTTTCCCTAAAAAAATCTCTTAATGGCTTTACCTACACTAAATGTCACTCTTATCTAACTAATGAAACTCCTTATAGAGACAGGTCCTGTCATGATTGCATTCTAGAGCTGAGATACAAATGATGTAAAGCAGCTGGTAGTAAATTCAAATACCTTCCCTGTACATCAACTGAGGTTGAGCTAATTTGCAATCCGTTTCTGATGGCCCTGTAAGCATCATCAAAGCAACATAAAAACTACAGAGGAAGGGACAGAGCTGTATTCAGGCTACCTACAGTGTGCTTAAGTATATGACTCCTATCCGCTTACAATCAAGAGCACTGGATTCAAACAGCTCTGGGTAGCAGGCAGGCTGAATGGCACATTGATCTAAGATCATTCAATTCACTTACCTTTGGACAGCTAAAAGTCATGCATGTAGCCGGAGCTAATTGCCTAGAATCCTTTTATAGACTATGAGAGAAAGGTATTTTCAGGATGTGATTCATCCTACCCATCCCACCCTTGAGATGAACAGCCTGCATGAATGGCTCTCAGCCTCTGGTGACTGCACAGGGAGCTGAGGCATGGCTCCTACTAGATGCTGAAGCCTTTACCTGGTAAGAGTCACCCCAGCCAGATTTATGCAGGTTGAATATGAACCCATGTACCCTGTCCAGAGGAGCTGACATGTATGCATTTCCTTGTATCTAATAGAAAATGTTAATACCAGTCTGTCCTCTTTCTCTGCATCCTCTTGTATTATTTATCTGTCATTAAATCTTTCTTCCTATTCTCCTGACTTTAATGTGATAAGGCACTATGGGAGAAATACAGTTATACTGGGGGAAAAAGGAGGAATAAAACATACTGTGTGAAAACCCATTTCAGAGGCTGAGATCAGAAAATCAGAGCACAGGCAGAAGAGCCTGAGTGTTTCTGGAGTGCTTGCAGGCACAACACAAGTAAACATCTGAAAGACAAAACTACTATCGGCTTGGCATAGAAAGCAGGCTGCCAGCTCCAGACAAAAACGAGTGTGAGGCCCAACCTAAGCACGTGTGTGCATGCTGAAGAGAGTCAGAAAATCTCTGCAAGTGTCACCATCCAGTCAGATTTTCTATATGGGCCCCAGAGGCCAAGAACTTGACTCTCGGATATCTTTTTGTGCAAACTGTGACATCTCAGACTCCCATCAAGAGCTTTCTATATGTTTTGGCTCAATATCTGCTCCCAGATATGTTAGTTGAAGGAACTTCAGATTCACACCAACCTAACAGAGTTTATTTTGCCATCTGTCTGTGTTTAGTCTTCATATTAATAATTAAGGCAAGCAATGCAGAGCTGTGTGCTGTGCAAACCATCTAGCAGCCACTGAAACTGTTTCAGAAATTACTAGCAAGAAAGACCACTACTCATTTTTCCATAAGTGTCAGCATTTCTAGGATGTCCCTTGCCATGGGCCTGTTATTTAAAATTTCTGCTGAACAAGAACATGCCCAAAAAGTAATGTGTTCAGTTAATAATATGCTGTGAACTCTGTCAGGGTTTTTTGAGCTATAAATGTACTTTCTGTGGTTTGTTAATGAAATCATCCTTCCTGTCAATGAAACAGGGCCACGGAGAGACGAGCTGCATGAGTGTCCCCTGATGGAGTTTTTCCCAATCCACTCCAGAGCGCAGGGTTATTTGCACAGATGCCCCTTCACTGGCTCAGGAAACCCTTCCAAACAACAGTCACCTCCCCCAAAAGGGTTATCAGTGTTTAGCGTGGCCTTGGCTCATGGCTTTCGCCCACCCACGAGAGGGGTGGTGGGCCACCGCCAGTCCAAGAGGGAGCGGCCATTTGCTGCTTTCTAACACAGGATGTCCAAATGAACAAGTCTGGTTTATAATACGCAACATGTGAAGTCCCAGAGGGGAAAGGTGAACCTGGCAATAGGTAAAGGCATTATTAATCTCACAGACAAACGCATCTGTCACGGTCAACGTGGAGTGTCTTTGCTTCTTCTGAGTTGTTTCCTGATTTACACCGAGCACAGGCCGCTCAACTTCTATGGGGATATGACTCAGCACTGAATTTTGGCACAGGCTGCTCAGAATTAATTGTAATTGTGAAGTGCAGAGCTGTGGGGGCCCCAATTCTATTGATAATCCTCCTCACCACGTAATCAGATTTTAACTTCCTTTGGCCCCATTAGAAAAGTCCCCATCCAGGACCAGTACTTCTCTTCTGAGGATAAAATACTTACTTGAGTTTTTTCCCAGGTCTCTTTACTGAAGTTCTCTATAAGAAGAGATTTCAGGCAGGAATTGATAAATCCATATTAAAGGGAGGGAAAACATTGACATATTATACCTTATGGAATAAAAGGGGAAAAACAGAGCTCTTGAAATGCTAGTTAAAATGTATGGCAAACCTCTAAAGAAAACAACAATGCTCTCATTTTTGTGTACATTTGGTTTTTTAATAGCTCTGCTCATTTTGACCCCGGTCCTAAATTCTTCACATCAGTAATTCAAGTTTCCATAAAGAAAACATAGTAAATTTTGAAGCCAAAGTGTAATTAAAGACAGTTACAAGAAAATAATCTCTGGGTAATTTGAATCCTTTTAGAACCAATATGGCTGAACTATTGACAGAATAAAGAGGGGAAAATAATGGACCTCATATCAGACTTGAGTGAAAGGCAACTGTTTTGTTTGGGAAAACCACACAGCAATTGACATTTAAATCTGACTTACAAAGCTTGCTATTGCATTTTTTTAAAGTGTGCTCTCACCGCATATTTTCATCTTAAACAGCGACACTGAAAGAAGCTTGCTATGGTTTGGCTGTCTGCTTGCAGCTTCTGCAAAGCAGGTGCTCTCAGCTCTTCACAGCAACCAAGTTGTTCCTGCTTGTTGCTGTTCTGGCACGCCAACTGTGAGTTTCTTTTCTTCTTCATTTCTTTTTTTTATAGTACATCAGTTTTGAATGTCTAGAGCCCATGGTACACAGGACTGAGAGATCCATGGAGAAATACAAACTCCAGCATCTGCCTTTCTACATATCCTTTCCCAGGAGAGCAGGGCACACTGCGCTGAAGAAAACAAAGTATTTTTGCGGGTCTAAACTAAGTGCTTCAAGGTGAAAACATGAAGTTGCTCAGCAGATGGGTGTTATTTCTAATAGAGCAGCCTCATTTTTGAAATCTATAGATTCTGGAAGTGTGAGTGCTTTCTTTGAGCGCTGCTGTTAAGACAGCTCAGATGCCATCCCTCTGTATGTGTCTCAGGGTATGTCCAGCCAGCCAAGCACAGTCCATTGCCTGACCGGCCTCTCGGCTGACCAGGTACTCTCCGTAAGTTGCACACCAACTGCTCCAGCAAGTCCCACTGATCTTTGTCACTGTAAGCCATCATACCATATGAGATGGAGAAAGACCACATACTGTGTTTAAAAAGGCAGTAGTTGCACTGAATCACTTCATCCTGGAATCACTCCTGGGTTATTTCATTTTTTCCCATCTTCTGTTTCCCTTCAGGCCCTTGAAGTCAACAGACGAGCTCTAGACCTACTATAGTGAAAGAGATCAGACTCTGATCTTTTGTATCTCACTTCAGGGTGGAAGAAGTCTGAAATCTTCTCCTGAAGAATGATAAGTGTGGTAGGATGTTGCCATAACAGCTTGTCTGTGGAAAATGTCATATTGTCAGACAGAAGTAACCCCTGGCACAGGGGTACCTTTCGCAAGAGCACTTGGACATACTTGTGTGAATATAAGAGCAGCAGCATTTCTCGTATTCACACAGCATTCATAGAAATCCTGGTTTTGTGAGTCATTGCACTTTCAGGAACATTACCAACAAATCCTTGGGGCCCAGGTTACATGAGAGCACAAGTTACAATCAACAGCCCTGCAGGAAGGGATCAGCAAGGGCTGCAGAAATCTGACAAAAGTGTGTGAGAATTCTTTTTTTCAGAATTATGCCACTCGAGGCCTTAAAGTTAGTAGGCTTAGAGGCAGACAGACTGGGCTAATTCTGGACTTTTTGTGAGCCTAATTTAATTCCGAGAAGTGGAGCTGTGTCCGCTCGAGCTTGGCTCCAGACCATCTTTCCAAAAGCAGTCAGGCACCAGTGCAATTGTCAGAGTCACCTAACTTCCACTGATGCTAGTTACATGCCTTTTGAAAATCCCACTAAGGACAACTGCAAATTTGTCCCCAAGTATGCTCACTTTTGTTTATTCAGCTGTAATTACAGGTCAGCTCTGCTCACACTGGAGTCCTTCCACTGAACTGTTCACTTTCCTGGCACAGCAAAGACCTATATCATTGAGGTGAGGGGGGCAAAAATTAATTCTGCATATTGGAAACTGAAAAGTGAAGTTATTGAATGGTAAGAATGTGATGAATCAGTCTCTACAGTGAAGTGATACTAAAGCTAGCTCTAACTTAGGAACACCACAGAGTATTTTATTGTAGAACAATCCCCTTCTCCCTTTGCTATTCCTCATACGAGTATCTGGAGACAACGGTACTGTGTTTGTCAGTTAACAAGGACGCAGTGTCATACATCAAACCACAAGCGAGCCCAGACTAAGAGCCTGCATGTGAGCAGTCCCAGCACTGATGTTATACCTGGGCCTTATTAATGCAGGGAACCTCATTAATCTGAACACTCTGGGACCATACGACCATCTGAAGTAATGAAAGCTCCTGTTGCTGATGTGTAGTCATAACCAGTGAAAAGACATACCTTTTTTTTCTCTGTAAATGATTATTTGGCATAAAACAAAGCAAAAAAACTCAAGAAGTCTAGCATGCGTGCACCAAATATAAACATACTATAAACATACCCCTGGAAGACACAGGAGCAGCTTATGCAGGAGCAGGTTAGCTTTTGACTGGGCTGCTTGTATTAGCAAATTCTGGAATAACAGCATTACAGGCCTCAAGCTGGAAACCTCATATATTGATTCTCCTGGGCCTTGGAAGGAACTTCAGAATTAGGTCAGAGACTCAGCTCAGGCCTATCTCAAGACTGAATTTTTGAATCTTCAAATCCTCTGCTTATTATTTTTAATCCATCCTTGTATTTTCTGTGCCTAAGAGTGCGTTGTTTCTGGTAATTACATTACTTTGTCCATTTGTTTCCAGATGCAGTCAGAGGCAAGTGGTCAGCCTCTCAGACATGATTTTCTGAGGTCTCAGCATCTCCTATGATGTCATGGTTATTTATTTCCTAAGAAAATAATCTCTCTGGAAAAATAAACTAATTTTTAAAACTAATGTTAATTGTAAACTGCCAAACAAATGCTTGTGAATTAAGGAGCTTAGAAGCTAGTAACAGATACACACACTGATCGTCTGTTGATGAAACAGGACAAAACACTTCCCTTTCTCTTCCATCCCCAGTTCCCTTGCTGATCAGAGAACTGGGAGGGCTGAAGAATAGCTGGGAATGAACTGCCACCTTGTGGCCAAGGGACAGTTTTAGCTACCTTTCTAGAGATCTCCTTCAAGAGCTGTTGCTCTGAGATAGCTGACAATCCCCAGCACTTACTAGTGAAAGTTTCCCTCTCAATCACACATTTCACTTCAGTGTCACTTGCAGTGCCCTCCCTGGCCGTGGTCATGGGCATCTTGATGAGGTCTTGCTCTCTTCTCAGTCTCACTTTAATAAAAGGGTGGAACACATCACTTTTAATTCCATAAATTCTTTTTGTGTTTTCTCTAATAGGTCACCTCATCTTCTGATAGGGGTCAGAGTATTATAATCACTGAGCCATTCAGTGATGTTGCCTGGTTTTGCCTTAGAAAAGATGGATAATTTTTTAATATGACAAGCCTGGTAGAAAACTTTTCACAATGCACTAAATTACTGTTTATCAAGAAACACTCTACCTGCTGCTTCTCAGACCGGTCTGAAGCAGTTGGGCTCATACGTTCTGATTTGCAGTCAAAATTCTTTCAGAACATGTTTTTCTTGCCGTTAAGATAAATCAAGTGTAATTCCACTGACTTGATGCATTTGGTTCCACTTTACCATGAGCATAACTCAGAACTACAGGTCTGAAAAGTGGCAAAAGCCCTCAAAACATGGCCTGCTGTGACTGGCCAGCTTCATGCAGCTTTCATCTCCTTGTGGACCTGCTCCGCCAGGAACAGAACAGGTGCTCTCCTGAACTTGCCCCAGCAGAACTACAAACTGGCCCGACGGCTGTGAAAATTTTGAAGACATCCACTAGGTGCTAATCTAACATTTTTTATACACCCCACTCAGTCTGGAGCAGCAGATAACTGTGTATCTTTGCTATGCATTACCTTGGAGGACTTCCTGCATTACTTAATGCGATGCTGACACCTTCTGCCTGTGTTGTAACTTTATGGCACCGAACGATTCAAACCAGAGTGTACATCTTGTCCAGCTGCCAACTCCATTAGCTGCCTATATTTCTTCTGTTTCTGCCAAAGACCGTCACAGTTTCAGCTCACTTACATGCATCATGATTACACTGAGTTGCTCCACACAAAAAAGACAAAATGATTTTAAAGTTCCCAGGAGATTATTTCTTCAACAGCCTTCACCTCTCTTCAGTTACTGGATTCTTGTACACAGCGTCTTTAGTTTCTCATGGACAGCTGTGGATGTGGTGTCACAGAAATTCACAGCCCCTCCAGACCTAGTGCTCAGCAATGACACTATCTGGAGGAATTTGAAATACCAGTTCTTCAGCTGAGCTGAATTTGAAACAACAACATAAGAGATGCTCTCCTAAAGATCTTGCCTATTACTCCAGTGCACTCTGGGAAAGAGCTTTTGGGGGTCAGTGCTGCAGGGAACGCTCACACACAGCAACCTTGATCGACAGAGCTCCTAGTTGATGCACTTCATTACCAGGACCTGAGGGCATGACTGAAAGAGCTCACCAATAATGTCTGCAAGGGATCTAGGTCATACAGGGCTCTGCTAGTCATGAATAATTCTTCTGTATGATTTGCATTGTCAGAGCACCTATAGTAGGTGCTTAATTTCAATGTTGCAGTGCCTGAAAATAGCTGCACGTTGCAGCAAGGTCCTTTAGAGGGCCTAACCAAGGCAGGTAGAGTCCATTTAGTGCCAGTGCAGAGAGATCTGCCTCCAAAAGTCTTGGGCAAACAATTCAGAGCAGTTGAGGAGCACCTTTGTAGGGCAACCAGCTGCTCCTGGAAACTGTGTGGAAAGCTGCCAGTGTTAGGCAGGGACATTGTTCTGTCTCCGGGCAATTCACAGGGTGCCACGAACCACACAAAATCCTTCCCTGAGGAGGCAACTAACACAGGGGATGCAAATTCTGCCCATTCCTCTCTCCTGCTCCCTTTCTGCTCAACTGCCCTGTTCCAGCATAGGTAGCACAACACCCAGCTTCCAGGCTTGAACCCTCAGCTCCCATCTCCCCAGACAGTGCCCTGAGATCCTAGTGCCTCTCTCCATAGGTCTGTTGGAGCTGAGCTGTGTCCAGTGAGGAGTTCGCAAGGGCTAACATGCTAGGAGAAAAAAGATGCCTGCATTTATGGGATAGGAAGGAGAAAATGTTCTCAGATAAAAACTGCTTTGTTTTATTTGCTTAATTAAAATTTCCTAAAATTATAACAGGCTTTAAGTGAGCTTTAAGAAAAGGAAAACAAAATAAAAATAACAGAATCCAAATTGAAATTACAATTTTTTTTTCCCCACTTCTGTCTCTTATTCACAAAAGCAAACACATATTTCACACTGGAGTTTGTGTACTGGACAGCAGGGGGCCCTTACCTTCTGTCACAGCAAATGACCAGAAATATCTGTTTTACAAGGACAGACAAGAAGTCACAAGGAAGGTCAAACACGCTGAAACAGTCTGGTTCTGCACATCACAGTGCATCCTTAAAAAAACAGCAAAAAAGATCAGCTGCTGTGTTGAGTGAAACCTTGGCACTATGAGCATGAAGCACAGCCCAGGGTAGACCGCCGCTGGAATCCTTTTCTTCTTCTTTCATCAGTGTTTTAATTATGCACATGACTAATTCTGTTATCATAACTCAAAAAGATGCTGAGGTTCTCTGTCAACATCTATCCATGTTGGTTCTGGTAGCAAAAAGGTGGCCACAAACTCAGGAAAAAATGTTCCTCAACAACTTCAGTGTGAGATTCTGCTTTGAGAGGGATATTGGGGTGATACACTTGCCAAAAATATGCGGGTTTTGGCCTTAAATGATCATAAGTCAAAGGCAGAACAGTTTTAAAGACAGCTGTGATGTCCAGTTCAGGCCAGTTAGGACAGGACTGGGGAGGTACAAAGTCAGCGACACTATCTGCATAGAGAATACAGATTAATTGTGAGAAGCACCAACAGCAGGAAAGCAAAACCTAGACCTTAATTTAACCTCTTCACAAAGATGTATCAATGCTGTTGGTTAAACTGGTCATTTTCAAGAGGATACAGAATAGACAGAGAGTGGCAAAAGCACTTCCAGAATTGCTACAGAAAATTGCTACAGAAACAATTCCTCCCTCCCCTTCATGAACACCAATAGAAAAAGAAACAAAATGGTTTAATCAAACAGGAGATGCCAGCTCTGAATGGAGGAACATGTGTTTTTTTGGCACTCTCCTATCTCGTGACAGAAAGGGTCCTAGATCAGTGAGATCTGAGAGAGGTACTTCCATCTCATGGCAGAAATGCTGTTTGAGTAACTCAGTCCCAAAACTAGGAACGCAAATCAGCAAGAATTGCCACCTGCCAAATGTTCTGTGTGGTGGGCACAAGGTTTACGGAGGTTGTCATATATCAGATGGGTCATACTGATGGCCAGTGCCTTAGGAAATTTATCCAAGCCTGTGGACACAAAAACTACTGAACACAAAAACAAGAAATCACCAGTGAATCACCAGCTGGTCATACCAGTGCTGCCATGATCCATCTGTCACAGTGAACCACTGATTGAACACCAGATGAAAAAAATCAGATCAAGCAAAGGCTTGATCCCAAACATCTTAGCAAATTAAGACAAGGCATGAGCTGGGGGATGTGGCTCAGACTGATGCATGTGATATAAACGGTATTGCTCTATCTGAAGGGCCATAGGCTAGTATTTCCACAGAGTGCTATCTCCTTGTCATTTTCTATGCATTACAATCAGTAAAACAGGCAGAGTATGGGTCCTAACAATTCCAAGTATCATGTGGAAGACATATCACCTCTAAGATGAAAGAGCTTAAAGAGAAAAACTTCTAGAGTGCATTCTTCCTAATACATAGTCTGTAATTATGAAGTAGCAAAATACCAAATCTAGAGCTCATGCAGTGGATTTGTCTGCAAATTGTCTTCTGCCCTTGAGAACAACCTTTGCTCCAATTTATTCACAAAGTGTTCTTCTCCAACACATTAAGCTTTTCTAGCATACTTTGGGATGTCTAGATTCATCAACTGAGTGTCAAAACAGATGACAACTAGCGGGTGGTGTAACCATAAGAAAAAGTTCTATACATTTTTGCGTGCAGTGGATCCCTTGATGTTGTGTCCAAAGACAGAACTATTCCCAAGAGCAAGCAGAGCACAAGACAGCTTGTTTTTTCAAAATACACTGGAGCAATTCCTCAAAACACAGCTTTCCAATGCTGATTCCTTCACTGCAGCTTTTTCTGCTTGTACCTCAGTGTTGCTGTATACTTGCAGATCACAGAGTCAATGATGGCACATACAAATTTGCACATGCAAAAAAAGGAGAAAATTCTGCTTCACTGCTCTGAAGTTGGAAACACTGGCGCAACAGGTCCAACAAATTAGTTGAACTGCTTGAGTTGCTTTTCAGTGCTGGAGTCTCAGAAAGAAATTTACTGCACCAGGCAATCTCAGAATCATTGCTTTCAATAACAGCACTTAAAAAAAGGCTTGTCAAGCTGGAGTTCCCCCCAGGCTGCCTGACAAAGCAGTATTGTTAGGCACAATGAACTCGATGAGTTAAACCCTCATATGAGTCCAATGTTGGAATAGCCATGGTTTAAAATATGTCCCACACAAAAAGCCTTCAGAGACTGCACATGTCACTTCTGGAGTGTAAGACGTGGGTCAAAGGCGAAAAAAAAAAAAAAGAAGCAAGTCTTACACACTCTATTTTATATATTCTGTCTTCAGCTGAAGAAGGAATATTCTTTCAATATTCTTATTCTTTCTTACGTGTTTTGGGCTTGAATTTTAAAGTGCTATATGCCCCTTCCACAGCTTTGGGCAAGTACATGGGATGTCTTTCCAACCTCTTCCTTGAGCCAGTGGTTCTCCGCTGGCTGTTTCTTTGAGATTGGTTTGCAGCCTTTGCTGCTGAGGCAGTATCTTGTGAGTATCTCCGGGGAGCACGAAGGATCCAGTTTGAATGTAAACTGTGTTCACTTGTGCTGGTAGCAACTGAAAGACAAAAGAAAATCTGGCATTAATGGTTTGCCAGTGATATTTTTACACACATAGTGAGAGAACAGGATGCCTGCTGGGTCCTTCCTGGAGGTAATGCTGAGAAACCAACCTGGTTTCACTGCAGGATGTCACTTAGGATGGAATTCATCTTATCTAGTATTTCAATGCCTGCAGTGTAAATATGTATGTCAGAGATAGTTCCTTTACACACACTTCTAGGGCACAGCTAATCTGACCTGTTTCAGATATCTACCTTAGCTTAAGACAAAGGAGAGAAATGTTTGCTTCTCTCCACTGATTATACAGGATAAATGATGAGCTCAGATGGGCACATCTTCATTTAGTTGGACAATCCCATCCTTTCTGATGGAAACATACAGTTGTTTAGCCTAGTTTCTAAATGACTTCTTTTGCTGGTTGCGGAGAAAACATCCAGCCATTACATTTCTTAATGAGAAAAATGAAAAACAGATGAAGAAAATTTATCTTTACTTTTTTTATAGCTCTCCTCCAAAGAAAGCTCAGGGTAGAGATGCAAGGGTGGAATTCAGCCCTGTGCAGAAGCCAAGCACTGTTCCAGCGCTACAAATGCTACGTTTGCTCATGTAATGTCCACACATTAAACAGTTGCACCCTTTCAGCAGGGAACAAGCAATGTATTACTGTAGTTTCACATACTGCATGTAATGGTCCTGGATCTGTGAAGAAAATCTTGGAGGAAAAGTGTCCATTCGATAAACAAACATGGTCTTACAATGACACTCCTCCCTCTACCCTCTGCACACCAAAAATAATCATATTTTGGCTGGTTTATACCGCACCATCAAAATCGACATCCACATTTGGGAGATCCATGTCAGCAACTCTCCGCCATCTCTCTGAATCCAGGTCTGCAATAACTGAGTCGAAGAAAGCTATTGCTTCTCTTACATCTGAGCTGGACTGTGGGCCTTTTCTCTCCATGGATGCCTGTTGATCAGAAAGAGGGAAAGCAGAGTTAGCTAAGGGTTGGGTACAATGACTTCTTAATGAACAAACCGTATAAGGAAGCTGAAAAATTGTATTTGATTCCATAGTTAAAGCTGTCAGAAAAAGACACAGGTCCACACTACTCCATAGTTTGCAGTCATCAAAGAAAGTGGGACAGCAGTCTAACAAACATCCGCCTTGTTACATGCTCGACACCAAACATCTTCCACTTGGGCACTGCTAGCCAGGTGTTATAAAATCCTTCAGAATCCCTATTGGACCATTTAATTAGGTGGCTAAGTAACAGCTGGTCTTTGTGGCCAAATTTATTCTACCTACCAGAGGGCACCTAATGAGATGCACATTAGAAATGTAGTCACGCAGGGTTCCTTCTGTAATTAATGCAGGGCTCCAGTACCTTCAGAGGATGAGTCAGGCCCTAGGTAGGCTGAATTTCCCTCTGCAGGCAGCTCTTCCTCTTAGCTGCAGAGGCATTGTGGGGTAACTTCTACTAATTTAAGCATCTCATTAAAATGGCTAGGTTAGGTGAAATGAATACAGATCTAAATTGCTACAGTCTTTTTGAAATGGAAAAGGACTGTGTGCGCTAAAATATGAGTCATTCAACACTGTGATAATTCCCACAGGAAAGCCACAGGATTTAAAATTAGGAGCCTGTCTTGACAAAAAAGCAAATGCCTGTCTATAAAAGCTGAAGCACTCATAATGCCTCAGTTAGCAATTCTGTAAGTCCATCTGGGATGAACAGTTCCTGCCAGGCTCTACCTAATGAAGGGCTATATATTTTCCCTGCCAGTCCAAGCTAGGTGTATTGCCAGCCAGCAATAAAAAGTCAGAAAAGTACTACCTTCAGCTTCAAACATGCAAGCAAAAGACACATCTCGTCTCTGAAGGACCAGCTTTCTCCCCATTCTGCGGAGGCAGAGAGATGAGCCAGTTTATTCCCCTCTTGACATCATGGGCTGATTGACATCCTCAGAAGTGCTAAAACACATCTACTGAAAATAGTGACTGCTATTATGACTAAACCCTTATTGGTTAAAAGACATTTTCAATAAATGCCTATGTACTTCCAGCACCTGACACACCTCTCTATTCTTTTCTCTCACTGTATCCAAATTTTGAATCCACAGTCAGCCTGTAGTCCAGGCCCCAGGGAAGTTGTCTGGATTAAACCTCCTAGGAGGACAGGATTGTCTCAACAAAGTACCTTCCTATTAATCATGCAGTAGGTAGGAGAAAGAAGTTAATTTCCACCAACAGGTAATTTAACACAAACAGATAGTGTAGGGACAAAACTATCTAAGCCTGGTGAAAAAAAGGAACCTTGCAATCTGTGAACTTAATATTTGTAGTTAGGAAGCAGAGTATTCCAGCTATTGTAGAAGTCTTCTTGACCTTCTCCTAATTTTTCAGAGCCAGGGCTGTGTGGCTCTGACCCTGCCATTTGTGTGAGCAAGAATGACTCATATGGGTGGCATATCCTGCTGATGTTCCTGCCTGTTCCTAAGGGCACAGCTTGTGGAGTTAGTGGGCCAGCCAGTACCAGGCCCGCTCATACATAAGAGCTAGCTGGCCACAGTCAGACAGCACTCGTAGCCTCAGCCTGTGGGAGATTCACTTGTTTGCCAAACGCAAATTAAGCTTTTGGCATTTTTCTTGAGGCACTTTCACTGGTATTTTCAGTGGCAAATTTCAGAAATTCTGAACCCTGCATGAAGCCCAGTTGTGCAGAATCTGTTTCCCAGCCTCCTGGTCCATGACTTTAGAATCCTTTTGCACTCATTTTTTCCCACCTGGCTGATGGTCAGTCATGTCCTGCTCCGCTACATCACCGCTCAGCTCATCAGGGAACTGGCATGCTGTAAATCTCCCCTGCCTCAAGCCAGTCCTTGTGTCACAGTGCAGAAAGTTAGTTCACAGACTATATCTAGAGTGTTGAGATTCATCTCCTGGCACCTGGCACCACCAGGTCGCTCTCTTGTATCTCAGTCCTTCTCTTTGGATATTTCCTTGGCCCTAAATAGTGACATCTTTATAAAATCTATCCCCACTGATCTGAGTGTTGTTTCCTACTATTACTCCTAGCTTCTGAGAGTCATTGTTTAAAATATTGAAAAGATGACATAAAGCCCAATAAAACCAAATGAAAAATTCCCACTGGCTGAATGGGTATTAGATCAAAACGTAATATTAAAAAATGTGGTATCTAGCCCTAAACACATGAGCCTTGTCCTTTGGTTAAGCAATGCTTTCAGCAGAGCTCAGCTTCAGCCATCCCAACATTCTTCTGTGACAGAACATCTAAATGTGGCACTAACTCTTTGGTAAAGTCTACCTGACCTAATCAGTAAGTCAGCCACACATCCCCATTAGTATCCAGTTTAAAGACTGCACTGGGTAACCTGTGAGTCTGCTGTCAAAGTCAAGTTGTGGTCATGTTACCTAAACAGATCGCCCCACCTGCTGCAATCCTTTCCTTTGTCCTCACTGAATCAAGCCCAGAGTCAAATTAACCACTCACCTGTCTAGTGACGTGCAATCTTACAAACTGCAACCAGGAGGAAGCTTTGCAATGCTTTTTCTCTCTAGGATGCATAGAAACAGTCTGCACGAAACATGACATTTCAGTTTTATTTTTGTGGTGTCATTACAGTAAAGGCTGAAGAATTACACTGTCTCAAAATGACCTCCCAACTTATTAATTAACTGAGAAAGGAACCCTTGAGAATTCCTCATGCCCTACAGCCTATCAGTAGAGCTTGCACTGATGCAAAATGTAGCACTGATAAGCTATCTGACCAGTCAGAAAAAATCCCATTTGTTTCAATGAATTTACAATTATTGTGTGTAAGTCATTTTATGGCAATAAAAAGGTTGCCAGTAAACCTAGTGATTACTGTGTTTGTCAGTCATTAACATCTATAAATGACTGTAGTGGAGAACTCTAAGGCACTCAAGTAGCCTGTCAGAGTATCAAGTCTTTCATAACATGTTTTCAGATACTTCCCATACTCTCATACCTCTTTCCTTCTCCAATCTTCTCTCCCGCCACACAAACATAGACACACATTTCTTTCCATCACCAGTCATTCATACTTGATTTCACACTACTCAGAAAGAATCTGGTTAGAATCTGCTAATAAGAATTTAGCAGCATTTCAAATGACAAAAAGACAAGTGGCTGAGACTGATAAAGCAGAAAATCAACATAGGTCATACGACTAACTGCTTCATGGCTTAAGACCAAGCACATGGCAAAAGTTCTTAGGCATTACCTTAGAAGTCTCTTTGGAAGGAAGTGGAAGAAATGACTTCTTTCCAGTTTTGGATGATTTTGTGGATGTTGGGGAATCTGCAGCCATATGCATAGATTTCAAGTTATTGATGTTGTCTAGATATTTTTTCCTCAAGGCTAAAAGATCCTGTAAATACTTCAAGCAGTCTTGAGTTTTAGAGTATATCCAGTCTCTGTCTTCCTCTTTTGTCTGGAAGCTAGAGTCAATGCTGGTTGTACTTTTGCATTTCTTTATTGGTTCACTGACTTTTTCCTGCTCGCCTCCAAGGATGTACATAGAAGTGCTGCGGATCAACCTGACTGCAGAACCTATGCCATCACAGTAGGGGATGTCATCTGCCACATTTCTTCGGTGGGAGTTGGGGTGAAATATAGAATGGATCTTTTTGAACATAGTGTGTCACTTCCTCCCCTTTATACCTTTTGTCTTTCAGCTCCTTAATTTGACCCTAGATCTGGGAATCAGCAGCTGTTACTCTTGCCCTCAGCTGACAGACAATTTTGACACTTACTGTAACGAGGAGGAAAAAAGCCCCTATCGCAGCACATATTGTTTTCAGCCTAATACGTTGTGAAGAGCACGACGGTAACGCAGAAGCGTGTTTTCTAGTCCATTTGCATCACTGAAATAGCTTTGCCCTTTCCTCGCTTTAAATGATAGCACAGGAGGTCAAATATCATGCTTTGACCTTTTATTTCACTGCTGCTCCCCATAAAAAAACCACCGGCATCGAGGCAGGAATTCCCTCTTCCCCGTTCCCTCCGTGCCGCTCCGTC
>NW_010126356.1:0-10880 GCF_000699245.1 Pterocles gutturalis
CACAAGGCAGATGTCTTTTGGGTTTCACAATTTCTGATTTTTATGGTTAACTAATGGCGCTCATAATGAGTCTGATATTTCTGCATATCAAGATTATCCTACCGCTCTAGCAGATGATGTAGCACATTAATTTTTATTTCTAAAAATCGAGGCTTCTGTTTGGTGAGCAGGCACGAAAAGAGGATGCAAAAATTGCAGCCCCAGCCGACAGTAAACTTTCAATCCAAACGGGTGGAATTTGGTATTTAAAGTAGCTGGAGTTCACCTGGAGATTTCTGACCCCCTTCTAAATGTAAGAAGGAGGTTGACGCACCTGGGTCTACCTGCCGAGCATCAAGCATCTCTGGTTTTTCCTATCAAACAGCTCAAATTTATCCGAAGAAATATTTGTTGTTAATAGAAAACCAAAAAAGCCCGAGCCCTTCCCCATGGAGTGACTCACCGCTTCTTGCAGAAGCAGGGGCGCAGGGAAGATGCTCGCTGTATGTTCCAAACCAAAACGCAGTCAGGGTGTTAGTGACACCGAAACCTTGGCATTGCATCCTCCGACTCACTCCTGGCTCTACAAGTTGGCAATTCCAACACAATTCCAATGAAAAGGAGCCTGGATCTTCTAAGAGAACAGCAAGAAGTTCAAATAAAACAACCGAGGCCAGCATCTCCCATCTCTAAGGTCAGGTAAAAATTTATCTAAAATATGTAGTTTTAGAAACCCAGGGATGAAGTCTAGCAGACCCGAACAAAACAACTCAAGTGGCCAGTTGGTTGTCCTCATGGTGCCCCATTCGGAGCCTTTTCAGACCTTTTCCACGGCATAGGTGCTATAGGTGCACTCTGATTCCCACCTGCCAAGTTTAGTATCCAACAACTGACCTCCGAAGTCCCAAGTCTCCTAAAATACCTGCGTACCTCTGCTCTGTCCATGGCAAAATCCAGTAGGAAGCGGGGTATGGTGAAACTTCTCTGAAGTTCAGAAAGAAACCAAACCAGGACTAGGATATTAGAGTTTATGTGACGCAGGTGGTACACACAATTTTAATCCCTACAGAGAACAATCAAGGTCATGGGGCAAGAGAAGAATGAATTTTAATGACAGATGGCATAAACCCCCCCCAGCCAAAAAGGTGGCAGGGGGTGGAACTAGATGGTCTTGAAGGTCCCTTCCAACCCAAACCATTCTGTGATTCTAACACTGCCCAAATTCTCACCCAGGTTTTTGTCTCTTTTTCACTTGGAAACAGTGACAAAAATACGAGCAGATAATGACAAGTGACTAAGTGCGGTGTGAGGAGTTCACACTTGACAGCAGAGCCGCTGACAGCCTGCGTGCTCCTCACCCTCTCCGAGAATCGGATGTGTCAGCCTAAACATTCAATGTGGGTTAGACATTTCAGCCGCAGCCTAAACCTAAAAATGTCGTCAGCGAGAGAATCACTTGAGCAGACGTTGGGGGTCAGGAGCTCTGAAGTGATTCTCCTCACTCTAACACACCGTCATTGGCAATGTCACCAACAGTCACCTTCTCCTGGGACGCACCGGCCAGGACGCAGGCAATGTCTGCAAAGCACTTAAGGTCTGCACTAAATACTGTGGCTGCATTTAGGGGTCTCGAGTCTCTGGGTGTGTTGCCCACACGTGTTGTAATGAGACTTCCAGTTGTGGATGCCCCATCCCTGGAGGGGTTCAAGGCCAGGCTGGATGAGGCTTTGGGCAATCTGGGCTAGTGGGAGGTGTCCCTGCCCATGGCAGGGGGTGGGACTGGATGGTCTTGAAGGTCCCTCCCAACCCAAACCATTCTGTGATTCTATGATTCTATGAAATGTAGTCAAGAGTGCAAATAAAGAGTCAATACTCTACTGAAAAAAGGCACGGTATTCTCCGTAAGTGATGGGGAACAGGATTAGCTTAACATGGGGCAACAGACCCCCAAACCCTATTTTAATACCTTAACAACAAAGCCATTTCCTTCCTCCTTACAACCACTACATTCTTACACCTCTCAGGGTCTATCCTCCAGGCTGTGCCACTGATGCCGTTGGTTGTTAGTTCTTCAACGCTGGGGTTTTCCCATTACTATTCCATCCGCTCTCTGGCTGGTTCATTCCTGCCAGCACGGCAATAACCTCCTGAACCCCCCTCAATTGAACAAAGACCCTGACTTTCAAAACCAACTAGTCTCAGGTTAAGAATTCAAAGGACTAATTACAGAGGACACAAAAGCCAAAGGGCCACGTGTACCGTCACAAGCATTGACAGTAGACCCCTACTGCAAGTCATCAATCTGTTCCTGCGGATGCTTACACGGGAGGGAATCGCCAAATCTGAAGAATTCAAACCCCACAGCTTGTCCAAAGCCCAAGCCCAGATTTTGCACGACTCGAATTAGATTGCAGAAGTCAGAGGTGAAGCTCAAAGGCAGACCCCAGGTGTGGTTTTACTAGATACCACCCTAGGTTTGTGCTTTAGAGAAGCAGACCTTCTGATTAAAATTTCCATCTTTAAACAAAGGGATATGGGGCTCTTGAGCCAGCTGTGCCGCCCAGCCCCATTGTTGTGCCCATTGTGCAGCTTGCACTGTGCTGATTTTTTACACCGCTTTCACCAGGGGCCGACGCGTGACTCGTGTTCTAGACAGCACCAAAATAATAATAAATAATATTGAATAATTATGATAAAGTTTCCAATCAGCCACACTGGAATTTCAAAAATCCAAGAGGCTGGTAAAGGCATGGGGCAACTTAAGAATCTTCAAGGATTTTTAAATTTTTAAGAATTTATAGAATTTTTAAGAATTTCAGAAATAAGCTCTACACATCTAGGCACGCACAGCAGCAACGACTTCAAGCCCCAGTTGTGAAGTTCCCTTCTTCCATTTTTACCTGGTTTATGCAGCTGGCTTTGCAATGCCTCCTTTCATCCGTTATATTTCTTCTCTCACTTTTCACTAAGAAGTAATAAACTCCCTTGAAGTGACAAGGGTGCTGGAGGTACGTCTGGGAAGAGGCTCATCCAAGACTGACAAATGTTCTCAGCCTTCGCGTACCTTGTCCGGCGCATCAATGAATTCACCCCATCAACTGCCCAGCGCTCCAGACCGATAACAAGTGTCTAAGCCAAAAGAAATGCTCCTCTGACGTACTTTTGACAGCATCTAACCGTCCTGACTCATAGAAATGATGGAGATGATCTCTCAGGGCTGGATTTCTACAGCCCAGCCGTGAGAGAACGCTCTCAGGAGCATTCTTTATATCACTGTCTGGCCCAAATCTCACGGGAGGCTATTTCAGAGCTCACTTCTTGGAGATCTTCCTGGTAATACCACCTCATTCTTTTGTTTACTGTCATCCCATCAGTGCTCTGTACATTCTCTCACCTGAAAGTTGCCTTTCGTGGTGTTCGGAGCCTTGAAATTTATAGGCTGCCGGCAGGCGATACAGAACCAGAATCTCAAGGAAAAAGCAATAACATAACATTCATTCCAAGATATTTATTTTCCTGCGCTAACCTCACAGAGTATCCATGAGAGCTTTAAAAGACTCAGGTTTACGATTAATTTATCACAGTTTAACGGCATCAGCTGAGCCCCACTGCCTAGAGAGGCTGCCTGAGACCCCGCTGCTGCCTCACCACCAGATCTCAGGGATGCTGCGAGTTGTGCATCTAATTATCATTAAATCATGGAATGTTTTGGGTTGGAAGGGACCTTCAAGACCATTGAGTGCCACCCCCTGCCATGGGCAGGGACCCCTCCCACTAGCCCAGGTTGCCCAAAGCCTCATCCAGCCTGGCCTTGAACCCCTCCAGGGATGGGGCATCCACAGCTTCTCTGGGCAACCTAGGCCACTGCCTCACCCCCTTCATTGGCAAAAATTTCTCCCTTGTATCTCATCTCAATCTCTCCTCTTTCAGCTTCAAACCGTTCCCCCTTGTCCTGTCCCTGCACCCCTGATCCAGAGCCCCCCAGCTCTCCTGTAGCCCCCTTTCAGGAACCTGCCACCCTGTTGTCACACCAAGGAAGCGTGACATATTTTTCAAACTTTACTCCAGAAAAACAAAAATTCTACCTAGAGTTAGAGACACACCAGCCATAAGGAGACTGCCCAAAATAACCCCCAGCCAAGGCGGGATGCTCGCAGCCGTAGCGAAGCTCCCTGGATGATGGTTTGGGCTGTAGAGGTGGGTCCTGCTCCATCTGACACCCCCCGACTCTTTTGAAGGCTTTTTTCATCAATTTAAAAAATTACACCTTCACTGCTGCATATTATTTTTTTTGAGAAATATCTAGAGTTAACATATATATATATTTTTTTTCTTTTTTTTTAGGCAGGTCCCCAGCTTTTTGTCTTGTCGGGTGGTTGTGAGTCATCTCTGGCACAGCGTGGGATGGTGACAGCTCTGGGGAAGGAGGGTGACAGCCAGAGAGCGAGCCCGGGGGCCAGGGGCTGTGCTCGACGCCGGTGCCAACTGCGAGTGAGCGTCTTCCACCCGGTTCCTCCTCCTGCCTCGCGCCTGCTGCCGGATTTATCCTGAGCTGCTCCGGGCAGGAACTTCTCCCTCTCCGCGGTGCCAGACAAGGTGAAGACACGGAGCTGCTGGTGCGACACGGCAGAGAGTGTTCTGAGCTCCGGCTTTCGCTGCCGCGCCGGGGACAAGAGCGGAGATTGAGATGAGATATTGGGAAGAAATTCTTCCCTGTGCGGGGGTGAGGCAGTGGCCCAGGTTGCCCAGAGAAGCTGTGGATGCCCCATCCCTGGAGGGGTTCAAGGCCAGGCTGGATGAGGCTTTGGGCAACCTGGGCTGGTGGGAGGGGTCCCTGCCCATGGCAGGGGGTGGAACTGGATGGTCTTGAAGGTCCCTTTGCACCCAACCCATTCCATGATTCTATGAACTTACCAAGACTTTCCTCATAGCAGAACTGGAGTGACAACACAATCTGTTCACTAGGACATTTTTAATATTTCAGAATCACATCCACAGTCCATTCCACATGGAGAGTTTTTCTCAAATTACACCTATTGGAAAAACCAACTTTCTTTTGCACTCAACCTAACAAATGACAGTGTGTGCGCGGAGAATAAATAAATACACACAGGAAAAAAAAAAATTGTGAACCACGTCAGAAAGCCCACAGTATTCTATCTTAAATCTCTCCCTTTGACAGACAGTGGATTAAACAGAAAATGAGTTACATCTCCCCAAACCGTATAAATGCGAGTCCCACATTGCAAGGTGGTGTGACAAATAGCTGCTGATATGTAAGAATAAAAATAAACCATGTCTGAGATCAGTGCAGGCATCACTGCCTGTATCTGCCACGAAAATCAACTCAAAACCTTGGGATAAGAATTTGAAGTGCACAGTTCCACTGGCATAAGAACTATGAAACCTTAAAGAATAAAGGAAAAAAATAGGAAAGATAGTTCATGGAAATTTTTTTTTTTTTTTTAAACTGGCGAAAAAGAGGGCGGTTCCAACTGTTTCCAAAGGAAGAAACTCCCAGGAAGTTAAAAAAAAAATAAAATCAAAGATGTCCTCAGAAGCACAAATGATCTATACTCAGATGACAGTAATTCTAAAAAAAGTTCTGGACTTCTCTGATAAAACACACCCCAAGTTATTCAAAGGCAGGGGTGGAGTTATTTTCACTTAACGACAAAAGTTCTAGGATGAAAAATCACATCACCCAGTGATAGAAATACCGAACTAATTGGGGTTCTAAATCATCACCCTTCTTCTCCTCCAAGGGACCCCAGACAATGTCACCGTACTCCATTAGCAAAGGTCTCTGCCTGTCTGCCTGGTCACCAGAGCAAAAAAACCTGGGACAATGTCACCAAGCTCAGACCCGTACACCGCAGTGGGAGGTTCTCCAGCTTCATCTGTGGACCTGCACCTATAGCGACAAAAATGGCAACTCCTACTTCCCAAATTCCTCCAAAATCATGGTCTGAAAGGCTTCACGCCTGACTTGAGATATCCCAAAAAAATTCCTTAGAAGGGGAGATTCTTAGAAATTCTTAGAAGAACTACCAGAAATGTGTGCACCTATATTACTCCAGTATCTCCTACGTTCTGTACCAACCCTCGCCAGCTCTGCTTGCACCGATCTGCAACATCACAAACACCGGCGCAAAGGAATTGTCCCAGTTTTCCCTGGAATCACCCTGGATGCTGAATTCAAGATGCTGCAGGAGGGGTTGGGGGCAACGAAGCACCAAGCATCCACGATCTACCGGGTTGTCCTAAAGCATCTGAAATCAGGTAGGTCACTTCTGGCACCAATTGACTTGAAATACCCTCATTTTCTTTGCAGAAAAAAATACCCGCGGTACCCAGCAGCAGAACCTAGACAATTTTATGTCTGTTGTTCAGTGGTTTTTTTTTTTAACTAATAAAGCAGGTGTCTGATGCAGAAAGCAGCCTGACACACCAGGCAGGAGCACCGGGGGCTTTAGCACCGTCTCTGGCCACTAGAAACCTTTTTTCTTAATTCCATGTCATCTTCTTTCTTCTAATCTCCTTTGACAGGTGCCAGCTAAACGCAGGAGCAGGAAAAAAGGCAGTTTTTACCGTTGAAAAGACCCGTCATCAGCACTTCAGCCATCTCCCAGTGTGACTTCTCACAAGTTGCTCTGTGCCTGGGGCTTTGGCAGATCAATCCTGCCCGGTCCTGGGCCAGTGGCTTTTACAGTGACCGGAGGAGGGACCGAAAGTCACACCCAAGTACTGCATCCCTTTTACTTGGGTAAATAACTTTGCCAATCCATGCAAGCTCCAACACCACATGGGTTTGCAGCCATCTCGGTGCGATGCTTCCTGTGCTGCAGGTTGGAGGCTGATGTTTTCCAGGACAACTTGAGATTTGCTAAGACAAAGTTGTGCCTGTGAAAAGTCCAAACTTCCCCTTTTTCAAAGAATCATCAAATGGTTTGGGTGGGAAGGGACCTTAAAGACCAGTGAGTCCCACCCCCTGCCATGGGCAGGGACCCCTCCCACTAGCCCAGGTTGCTCAAAGCCTCATCCAGCCTGGCCTTGAACCCCTCCAGGGATGGGGCATCCATCCATTCTGCACTGAGATTTTTAACTGTAAGCTAAAATTAAGATCTCATGACACTATTCTCACTGAATTTATATAAGCGAAGCCCGTCGCTGGCTTACATTAGCATTGAATAGCATTCAAGTCCAAATTGAACCAAGACTCAAGCAAGGATTATTTAGGGAATGGAAAAAAAAAAAAAAAAGAAAAACAAATCCTCCAAGTATTTTTTTTTTAATACATAATACAAATTCTAAAAGTGCCCTGGAAACAAACAGAGAAACTGCACCAAGGGCAAAAGCATCATCACCACGTGTGACCGCGAACCCCAAATCCCCCCACCCAGGAGCTGGCTGAGCTCTGCCAGGAACCCCAGAGAGTCACGGACTGGTTTGGGTTGGGAGGGACCTTCAAGACCACCCAGTGCCACCCCCTGCCATGGGCAGGGACACCTCCCACCAGCCCAGGTTGTCCAAAGCCTCATCCAGCCTGGCCTTGAACCCCTCCAGGGATGGGGCATCCATGAATTTCAATTTCCAAACAGCGGCTCTTTCACACTTTCCCGATATTCCCCCTGTCTCCGTGCCCTCCCGGTAAATGATGCTCAGATCTACCAGGACTTGAACAACGTTCCACTGGCTCAACGGCACAGAAACTCCTGAAGTACTTCAGGGTCCTGTAGGCACAGCGTAATTACCCAACGAGTTACAGGAGGGCGTCCGTCTTCCCCTGAATAATTAAGACACTTTCCATTTTGGAGAGTGGGACGTGGGATTTGGGGAGAAACGTTTGGAGGCAGAATAGCAAATCCGCCGTTTCTCGTTCTTCCCTGTTATTGCAATCTCCTCTTGCTATCTATCTGGGGATGCTGCTAAATGAAAAGGTTTATGACAGCTCTTCAGTGCTCAGTCACATAAAACACTCTCTAAAAGATGCTCAGTAAGTTAAAGGAACTGCCAGCACTTTTTAATTTTTTTTTTAAATCCTAGATTGGGATTTTCACAGAAGTAAAGAAAGTTTACACACCTAAACCCTATTGTGCGTCCATGGGATTTGGGGTCCTCACTTCCTGAGGTTTCTGCACAAATCCCCGTCTTACTCCGGATTTGCATTTCATCGGAGGAAAGAATAGCTCGCGGTTAATGTGCAGAAATAAGGTTCAGAATATCCCTAAATGAGAGAGGATTTGAAAGTCAATGAGCTACTCCCAGTTTACACCAAAGCCGCTAACAGCACAATTTACATACCTCATATTTTTTTTTCTCTCCAAATAAAATGAAGTTTCTGTTACAGAGGAAAGCCAACATTTATATTGAGCTTACTCTCCGGCAGAGGCTGGTTTTGTCTAAGCAAAAATAACTCTTCTGGACCCAATTCTCCTCCCACGCCAGCTCCTGGAAGCCTCCAGAGACTTCAGAGCAGTCGCTCTGGATTTACCTGGATTTAGCCGCTCGGATCCTTGACGACGAATGGAGAAATTGAACATTCCTGGGGACAAGGTGACCTCGGCACAAAGTCGCTGTTGCCTTCCACATCCAAGCGAGGAATTGGCCAAACCGCCCACACTCGCCAACGCAGACCCCTACGAACATTTTACATGAAAACAGACACCCCCAGCACAGGAGAAAAACTCTTGCCCAGGTCAGAGGGATTTTTTTGGAGGAAAAGCGCCCGGAAGCAGCGTCAGACAACGGCTATAGAAATACCTACGTCAGTTTTTTTTAAATTTTTGGTCCTGCTCAGTGATTTGAACGCGATCCACTGGATTAGACCAGCGTACAACCACCAGCTGGGAATTTTTGCATTGGAGCTTCGCTGCTCTTCGCCATTTGGCCATTTATCTCCAAACACATCTCGCTGTGTTTTATGATTCCCGTTTCCCTTCCCAGTCCGGAGTGGAAGTCTGGAAGGCACCGGGAGTCAACACCCGGCATTGAGAAGTCCAGAGCATCATCATGTGCCAAGAAACAAAATTTATTTTGTTGACGATTGTTTCTGACTTTCACTTCCCCCAACTGGCTAGAGATGTAATTTCCAGACCTGCCCGAGGCTATCCTCTCTGTTTAGAGAAACAACAATAAAAATCCCCAATGGAAACTCAACTGGCGTATACCAGCATGGTCCGGGAGCTCGCATCACTTACAACTAACACAACTTCAGGGAGCTCGTTGACTAATTATTTTCAGAAGCTAGGGCTCATTAGATGCAACGGACAACTGGAACGAAGATTTGGAGGCGGCTCACGCAACATTTGGAGAGGGGAAAGAACATCGCGGACAACCACAAGACTGCTTCTGGATAGCTAACATGAATTTATTCAGATTTTAAATAGATTTTCAGATTTTATTCAGCATGCTGGATTATGGAGCTGGCGCGGGAGAGGATTTTCATGGAATCACGTAGAGGGAACCCCTGGAGATGGCCTTGCTCCAGCCCCCGGCTCACAGCAGGGTCAGCTCCAACCCTTTCATCATCTCTGCAGCCCTCCGCCGCGTTTGCTCTGGTTTGTCTGTGTCTCTCTAGTTCTGGGAAGAACATGGGCCTCCGACGAGTCTCATCCGCACCAAGAAAAGGAGAAAAAATTCACCATCACCCATCTCCACCTCTCACCAGCCTTCAGGGTGCAGCATCTGCAGCCAGCTCCCCAGCAAACCATCCTGACGCGGTTTTTTGGCATTAAAAGTCTTGTAGAAGATTCATTTTCCATCCATCGGGGCCTGGGATCTCAATTTCCCATCCTCGCATCCACCACGGGACCACGCCGCACAAGACGCGTCACTGTCGCAAGGGATGGGGGCTCAGAGAAAGATTTCTGTCCGCTCAGGTTGTTTTCACCGGGTATTTCCACGAACCCATTAGCCACCATCCCAATTCCCGTGCCATTGTAGATATCCATATTTTAACGCATTATCTAATCCGCAGAGGTCTATCGATTCCTGGCTTTGCTCTGAAGGGCAGTGACTCATCTTTCAGCGTGCACAATACAAGAGCCGCTAATAAAAAAAAACATTTAACATTTAGAGCCGGAGTATCCGGATGAGAAATGCTCCTACGCTGCAGACATCCAGCATGAGCTGGGTTCCAAATCAGACTTTATTTTTCCCCCCCGCCGTGATGCTGAAGGCATGCCCGCTGCCCGTAACGTTCATTTTTCGGGGAGCGGGATTTGCCCCACGTACGCCGCCCTCCGGATTCACCGCAGTCGTTCCACGCGATGCACAACCTCAATCGGTTTACAGGAAATTTCTTTTTGGGTGTAAATGTCAGAGACGGTTTCTGGGGAGGAAAATTCACCCCTGGGCACAAAATGACCCAACCACACTGTTTTTATCCTCCTGCAAGAGTCCAACTGGGATCTGAACAAGACTAAAGAAACGCACAGACCTTGCCCTAGCCTGATGAGTCTCTACTCTCCAACTTCCAGAACCAATTTTCTTTTAAAGCTAAAAGAATGAAAAACCGGCCAGAAAGAGAAAACTGCATCTCGAAAAAAAGGGAGATACGGCTGCTGAGAACCACGAGCATCATCTATCAGCCGCTAATCAATAACGCCCGAGCAGCACCGCTCGCAGAACTCTCATTGATTTCAACAGGAATCTTACTCAAAGAGACTCTCTGCCACCTATTGTGATGATTTCTCAGACTGATGGCATTTTTTCTTAATAATTACAAAAACATCTTTCATTTTTTTTTTTTTCAAGCCGGTCTGCAGGAACCATGCAATGCGGCAAGCATCTCGGCTTTTTCTACGTTTGTCTTCCAAAGCAGAGAAAAACCTCAGAGGACTGAATAAAACCGCACAGGGCTCAACCCAGAAGGCAAAATACATAAAAGCAAGCCATAA
>NW_010126356.1:10893-11215 GCF_000699245.1 Pterocles gutturalis
AATACACACCTCTTTTTCCTCCCTCCCATGACCTCATGAGCGATTCCGCCCAACTTTGCATCCTGCCATGACGCATGCAATGAGAATCCCCATAGATGAAACAAGAAGGTGTGGCGACCCCGATGCCGGACACGCCGGGGATGCAACATTCCCTCTCCCTGTTGTAAGCAGCAACCAAGAATTTGACTCACGTAGCACCTCACATCATAAAAAAAAGGAGTAAACTGCTTTGATCCATTATAGGAAAGGGGTACCACAGTTTAGCTGTACCCAAGCATCTCCTTTGGCATTTTATTTATTTAAATTTCTTTTTTTTAAATTT
>NW_010126357.1:0-509 GCF_000699245.1 Pterocles gutturalis
GAGGTGACAAAGGACATACCCTCACCCCATCTCTGCCACCGCCGCCCCGATTTGGGGACACCCCAAACTCCACCCCCCAGGAATAACTGAACCCACGAAGCGCCGTCCCCGTCCTCCCCCCACCCCGGGCCCGCGGCCGGTGCCACCCATTAAAAAAATACTATTAAATAATCCCTCTGTAATAAAATTATATACCTCTGGCGGGCGGTTTGGGGTTTTTTTCTCTCTTTTAAAGCTCAAATCGCTCCAAGTCCCCTCCGGCTGGTGAAGTAACAGGAAAAGTGATTTTTTTTCCTTTTTTTTCTGTGTTTTCCCTTTTTTTTTTTCCTCCTCTCTTCTAGGAACAAAGTTTTATCCCAGCGAAGGCGCCAGGATCCGTCACCTTGGGGTGACAAAGGGTTTGTCCCCTGTGTCTCGTGTCCCCCTCTGAAACGAGGATGCCAAGGGGGGGGATTAAAAAAAAATTGAGAAAACCCAAAAAATCTCAGGGAAATTAAGGCATTAAAAAA
>NW_010126358.1:0-466 GCF_000699245.1 Pterocles gutturalis
GGGTCCTCACCTATATACTGGGCATGAGATGTGTGCTGTGGAATAGATTATTGGCCACTTTGGGTCTCAGTCCTGAACCTAAGATCAAATCCTGGGCTGGTAACTGGGGCTGTGCTCCCTCCCAGCTTCTCCTGTTTGCAGACAGCCAGAGAAGCTGAAAGACCTTGGCAGCCGCGTAAACATCACTTTTTATCAGCTTTCTTCTGAGCACAAATCCAAAACACAGCCTCTTGCTAGCTATGATGAAGAAAGTTAACTCTGTCTCAGCTTAACCCAGGACAAATTGGGAGAAATCTATTTTAGAAGATTCCAGCCGTAGATCTGTGTCTTGGTACAAGAATAAAATGAAACAAGTATTCTCACTGAGGATGAGTATGTATTACTTACAGCGAGGAATGCAGGAATTCACCTTGCCTAGGAGAGAGGGAGGGAGAGAGGGAAAGAGAGAGACTGGTAACAACAGAAC
>NW_010126358.1:557-4713 GCF_000699245.1 Pterocles gutturalis
AAAAAAGTGGAAAGTGGGATAGGATGTTCCTCACCAGGCAGGTAATTTCAAAAATTCATATAATGACAAGAATTACTCACCATAGGCTTAGAAAACAACAATAACAACAGTCTTTCTTTGGAGCAACTTATTCTTTGGCTGAATTCTTCCCCCTTTACACACCAAGCTGAGAATAACCACAAGGCACTGATATTTGATGCATATCCTAGGTTCAGTTTAATTTTCACAGATTTATAGAAAGGAATGTGTTTCAGTACTATAGATCTCAGAAATGTTAAAAGTGAAGGAAAAACCTCATTGTTGGTGGTGTTGCTATTACAAATGATCGAGGTCAAAATGGTTTGGCCTTGAATCACCATAATGTATCAAAACAGGAAGTTTACAATTCTTTCTTGCTTGTTCTGCTCTCCACCTCGGCAAGGGTACATTATCCCAGAGCTGTCACAAAGTTCTGCTCTGTTAGCAACATTTTATTTTAGCAGAGATCCTAACAAATACAATTTATTTTTCCAGGTATGCTTTTTTACAGAATAAGATCTGTTTCCATACAATTTCTATTGAAGAAGCTGCAATAAGAATTTAAGGCTTTCTAAACTGAAAAATATACCATCTTGTTGAGAAACTGAGCAAGTAACACCTCAGCATGAGTCCAGGAGTAACTAGTTCATATTTTATTGAAAACACCAAGCCGATACCTTCACGCATCCAACAAAACACCCACATGGTGGGTAACTGACAAAAGCAGCAGATATATCGAATGGAAACACTTTTCTGGGAACGCATTCCCATAACAAAGGACAGGGCTAAGCACTGAAGTCATATTGACTCTTGGCTCACAGAATAAACAGGGATTTGTACTGTGTCAAAGGGAAAAATCTTCAGGTTATTCAGAGACAACCTTTTCTTTACCTTCAGTACAGTGTGTGGACACAAACAGCAGAGCTGCAATCTCTTAAGGTTCTAGTCTAACGTGCACTATGCCCAAAACTAAAAGTTTCCATCTCCTTTACTGTGTTGGAAGAGAGAAAATAAGTTCAATAAAATAAATCTTCAATATTGCTGTTCCCCAGAACAGGAAAGTCTTCCGGAAATCAGAGCTCTCTCTTTAAACTCTGTCTTGGGAAGAATCACTCTAGGAGCAACCTGCTCAGAAATGAATTAATTAAGCCAGTTTTTCCTACAAATCCATGTGAGAGCTGAAGCAACATTAATGCACTTTAATTCTGATACAGAAATTGGGATCATCAAGCAGCAGCGAGGGGTGCAGGGAAGAAATTCAAGCTTTACACCCCACTGAGCTACAGAAGACAGAGTGAATAGCAATGCTTCAGGTTCTTCACATGCTTAAGTGGCAAATATACACTACAAAACTTTAAAAAGTTGGTCATACTCAATATTCTTCCTTTCAGCAGCTACTTATTCAAGTGCTAGAAGCCTCTAAATGTTTACTGCAGGGGTGCCCGAAGGAAAGGACATCAGCTGTATCAGCTACCATAATCACCCTCAGCTAATAGATCTTCCAGAACCAACTAAGCATGGCTTATCAGCAGGATTTAGGTGATGAAATACATAGTTGAGACAAACCGTCAATAAATCTGCTTTCAAATACGGTATCTTAATTAAACCGGTTCATTGTTTACTTTTTTCCAAGGTGAAATTAATTGCCTAGTGACAATTACTGAGCTACCCCAGTGCTAACCTTTCATCGATGGCCAATTCTCAAAAGCAAACGAGTCAATAAAGCACTAACCACACACATTCTTAAGACATCATCAAAACTCCTGATTATTCCTGTTCATTGAGATCTTCATCTATATAATCTTGCTGGGTTTGTGCACACAAACTCAGAAAGAGCACAAATAACCAAAGTTATTTGGTTGTGTTAAATGAAGTAAAAAGTACTTAGTTAACCAAAAACACTGTATAGATAGGAAGAAGACTAGCTTTGCCTTTTAACACAAAAGGAAAGCCTAAACCTGTAGTTGTCACTATTTGTTCAAATTCAGTTCAGTCATCTGAGAAAACAAACAAACAATCCAAGCCCAAGGTCCTCCTCACTGCTGACTCCCCACCTCTCAAGACCACCTCCTAAAACTCTTGAGATACTATTAAGAAGCAACATTAGCTACATTCATCTGTTTATAGTAAGACTAACTACCCGTAACTAACACCATCCCCTTTCCTAAGGAGCAGCAGCCTTGCCCACCCTCTTGCGACTCACACCAGGACTGCTGAAGCCCCTTCATAATTTCCCTCCCCACAAATTCCCCTCCAAGAACTTTTTTCGTTCTTTCTTTCTGAAGCCCAGACCTACCTGCAGCCCCAGCAGCACAGAGACGACACCCACCGCCGCTCCCGGAACAGCCACAGCCCGAGCCCGGCGCCTCTGGGGAAGGGACCCCACCCCGCTGTCCCCAGGTCCCCAGGTGCCCTCATCGCCCCCGCCTGCGCCCGCTGCAGGTTAACTCCTGCCCTGCCGGCCCCGGGACACCCCCTGCTGTCCTTCGGTGCAAAACCTCATGTCTTTCCTTAGCGTCCTTGTGTTGTTTCTTGGTTTTGTTAGGTAAAGACCTTCTGGTTTATATATATAACCTTATCCCTTTCATATACCATACCACAGCAGAATTTTAAGGATGGAGTCCCACACCATGCAGAGACCACATCTGGGCCTGACATCACCTGCTCACTGAAACCTGTGGTTATTGGAGTGGCCCTGATATTTATCGTATAGAATTAACATCCTAAACGGTAACACATAAAGCAATTTAAATTATAGTAAATAAAACAAGTCTCTGCTCCTAGTACTCAAAGCAAAGGTTTTAAGAAGGAAGAAGTAAAAGAACAGAGAATAACTGGTTAATGTTTTCTTTCTCCGCGGTGCTTGGTTTGCCAATAGTCCACAATAAAAATAATTGCTCAGATTAGCACCTCTTCAACACCTTTTCCAAACTGTGTAATTAAAATATAATGAGGGCAAACTACGGAACAAGGTTTTTTTCTCACAATTTAATATTAGGTATGTGTCAGCAGACTGCAGATCACAGGATTCAGGGAAAGGAGTTGACTCTGTTGAATATTCATTTGAGGATCACGGCGCCTAAAGTAATCCAAGGGCCTCGTGAGGCTTTTCTTTGCGAATGGCTGCATTCGCTCTCAGGCTGTCACTCTGCTGGGTCCGACCAACTCCAGACCAGAGCAGGTGGGACAGACTGTATGAACATGCCTTATCCATTTTTAGGTAGGCCAGACTGTATGAACATGCCTTATCCATTTTGCTGTGGACTTGATTACCAGATTATCATGGCTTGAAGTGTCAATAAAAGTCATTGAAAAGGAAGCGGGTTGATGAGATGATGACCAGCCAAGGACACTGATGGTGCACGAAGGGTGCCAGTTTCTAGCTTGTTGGTAATAATGCACAGTGGCACATAGTATTTTCCATTTATATTTATTTTTTGTTACTTTTATAGGGGATGTACTCTTGATGTTGGAAGTATGAATCAAAAAAAGAGGGAAAGCTGAAACACTGGCTTTTAGCTATTTTCTATAAGTATGAATGTATGTTTGTTTTTATAATCTGTTTTGATCTACCTGTATCTTCATGTACACACATATATAAATATGCAAATACTTAACTATTTGTCTCTTTAATTCATCTTATCCAAAATGCAAACATTTGTTACCAGACCCTCAAATGTTACAAATTATCTTCACTGTGATGTCTTCAGTGACATTCTATTAATTTATAGAAACTTGGAGTCTGATGGATTTCATGATTGTGCCTCCAAAACTGCCAACTGTTATACCTCACAGAAAACAAGCTCATTCCAAGTGCTATAAACTAAGGCTTGACTTTTGCAATCATTTTTCCTAATGTCTAATGCTCATCTCTGGGAATAAAACCAGGAATGAACACCTTTGATTTAAAGTTCTGGTCACAGTCAGTAAAGGTGATAGACTTAAGTAAATCTGAGGATTAATTAACTGTTAATCTGATGCTTATATTAACAAAGATGCATACGCCATATCTCATATCTAAACCAGTAGGCATTTTATGTTCTCACACCTTTATGGGTCAGCCCTACATCTTGATGATCCTGCTTGCAATGTGCAGAAAAGCCTTTTAAAAATACCCTGGCACCTGCGCTTATGGGAG
>NW_010126359.1:0-903 GCF_000699245.1 Pterocles gutturalis
GGGGAGCTCCAGCCCTTTTGCAGGGTTGTGGGGGGTTAGCCAGTGGTCCCGGTGCCGAGGAAGCGGGGGCACGGCAGAGGCAGGAATGAACAGCACCAGCTTCCCCCCCAGCAGAGCCACTCGTCCATCTCACGAACCATGACTCAGAGACGACTCAACGCCTTGAAACACCTCTCTCCTTCAGAAACCGTGCTCGCCGCCCATTCTCCGAAAACAGCCGTCCGAAACCCACCTCCAAACCCAGAGCTGCTCTTTGGGAACCCCCTCGAGTCAAAGCAGGTTTTCAGGGGGATCTGTCAGTGCTGGAGAACACGCACGGCAAGCTCGAGGAGCGCAGCCCATCGCAAAAAAAATGCATTCAGCTTTTTTTTTTTTTTTTTTCAAAGGGCCCGAGCCAGCTCCAGGCTGAGCACGCAGCCGGGCATTTTTTCCAGCCCTCAAAAAGATCGTGGCCAAGATAGTTCTGGGTTTGCATAAGGCAGCAAAAGCCTTTCGACAGCTCAGCTCCCTGGGATTTGGTGAGGAGGGAGCTGCCCTGGAACGAACAGGACGAGCAAAGCCGCCTTATCGCGGGACGGAGCGGTGACGGGGCACGGGAAACAGAAAGCTAAATATAAAACACCGCAGGGCTTTCAAAGGCGGCTGTAAAAGGCTGCACTCCCGTCCCAGTAGGTAGAATATTTATGGCATCTTCTGAGGAAGTTAATTTTAGCATAATTTGCTACAGACTCAAAATGAGGCATCAAGAATAAAAAAATCAAACGGAGGAAGAGGGGGGTGTCCCGCCACTGCCCAGGCCAGATCCTGCCCCAAGCCAAAGCTGATGACAGAAAGGGACGTGCAGGGCGCTGAGCACGACGGGTCCGCGGTCCCCACGGGCTGGCAGAGCCCCGGGGAAGCCCA
>NW_010126360.1:0-4903 GCF_000699245.1 Pterocles gutturalis
CCCGCCTGGCAGCGGCCGCAGCGCACCGGGCACAACGCCGGTCGCCACCTAGCGGCACCGAGGGGCGACAGCAGGCGCGGGGGCTTGGGCAGCCGAAAGATTAAGTAATTAGTTCTAGAGAGCACTGTTTTAACTAGGTCATCAGCATTCCATCTAGTCACCAGTTCTAATATTAAGGTGCGTTATAGGGGCATTTCAGAGCAAATGTTGTCACGTACCTAACTTTAGAATCCCACACTCCATATCACAGAAAAAAAGCAGAATTACTTCCTTATTGCAAGATTAGGAAACTTTAAAACTAGTTAGCAGCCAGAAAGAACAATAGTCACACATTCTTTTGCTGAAGCCTATTTTGACAACATTTTGTGTGTTGCTGTCGTGGCTGTGAAGTTAAAAAAAATCCCTAACAACTGCCTTGATCTTTTCCTGTCTGCCTCCAGAAAAAGACAAAAATGTAAATATTTTTCATAGATACTGCCCCTTGAACAGCCTTACCCTCTGAAAAAAAGAGGAAGAGCACTTGCAACTCCTCCTGAGTTCAGAAAAAGGATAATAAAAAAAAGGTGATACAGGCAAAGCATGACACATAGATATAATGAATAAAAGAAACTTGTAGAGAGAGATTAAAACTGTGGAGAGAAAATAAAGTTTTTTGTGGCTACAGATGGACAATTATCTTGAGGAGGTGACACCAACTACTTGCTCTAGACTCTCAACAGTTCCAACTACTTTCAAAACCCAGTCCTCCTCTCATTAATAGTTATGCAAGTAACGAGTAATCCAGTAAAGCCTGTGGAGTCAGATTTCCACAAAGTCAACACGTGCAGTAGAAGGCTGAAGTGTGGGAAGTAGCAGCGGTGTACTGTGATCAGTGTGAGCTATGGCTCCAATAATGAAGCCGAGCTACCAACTCCCCTATGCATGCATACAGTTTACTTATACACTGCTCATTATTGTCAGAAGAAACCAGTTAATAAAACATGTTTGTTAACTCTTTGTATCTTTTCAAAAAAGAAGCTATGAAAATAGCTATAAATATTTGTTAACCTTTGAACCAGGACTTGTTACCAGACTGTCACGATAATTTTTCAAGTCTAACAAAAATAATTTTTTAAAAGCATACAAGCCTTTTCTGCCTTTGTCATGTCTGCAGCAACTTAAAAAAAAAAATGTATCTTTACTTTCAGATCCCAAATCATATGTAAAATTCAGGCACTGGAGCACTAAGCCCTTTATAAATATTACAAATAGAGTCTACATCCACTGCTTATATCCACAAGATAAAAACATATTAAGAACAATTGCTTTAAGAACAGCTTCCTTTGTGGACATCCAGGACATTCTGCAATGCTCAGCACATGTGGGAATATGTAGCCCTTATTATTGTTTCGTGTATTTGTAGAGATCTTAGAAACACTTTTGCATTACAATACAGAAATCACTTAGCCAGTGCTTATTTGCATCATATTACTGTTTCTTTTGCCAGAAGTCATAGTGGATGCACACAGGTATTTGGAAAGAGTTTAAAATTACTCTAATATAAACACATGATAACCACATCCTTTGAGAGTCTCGTGCAGAGCCTGTGGGAGGCAATGAAAATGAGCAAACTGTTCTGTTATCATAACATCAAACTCTGTTTTCTTTTCAAATCAGTATTGAAATGCTATAGCTTGTCCTCTTTCTGAGACCCCAGAATGGCCTCACCATACTTTCTCCAGGCACTTGAAACTTGACGCAGACATCCCTCGCACTCCTGAGTAGCAGCACATAGTTGGCTGTTCTACACAGTTACCAGGAGGTGGTTGGAAATACACATCTCTTCCCCCTTGGCTGGTGAGCAGGACTTCTATGGAAGGAGAAGAAAATGGGTAAAAATAGCTTGCCCTCTACAAAAATCTTTATAATGCAAAACTTTTTTCTGGACTATGTGACCAGGAAATGAATAAAATAATTGTTTAGGAAGAGTAGGGTGAAATGTGCACTAGTGTTATTTTGCAAGAAGGCTTCCAACTCGACGTTCCACAGGGCTGAGAAATCATGTCTGGTTTGGAATTAAAATGAGATAATTCTATCTTGTGACATTAGAAATCTAATCATAACACATGCCTGTGATTTGTATTTCTAGAAACAGATGTCAAAGGGAAATAAGTTTTGCAAGGATTGTTCAGAACTGAAATTCAGAAGAGTTTGTTCAGAGTTTGGCAGTGTCAGGGACCTTTGTTGGGAGTTTGTAATACCTGCCACATTCACCTGCCTACCTGGCTGTCTTGCTGTACTGTGCCACTGTCTGAACTACTCATTATTCAGTTCCTGAGTCTCCACAGTTCACAACATGGCACTTAAGTCAAGCTATCACTGGAGTTTGGCAATTTGAAGAAAAGATGGGTCATGGTTGCCAGGGTGAGCAGAGGGTGAAGGTAAAGGTTACCACAGCAAGAGGCAAGGAGAGAAATAGAGAAAGCAAAAAGGAGCAGGAAGAGGATGGCTGAGACAGTGTGAAACATTATATCCTCACTACAGTACCACGCTTCTGAAAAAGCCCCCAAGTTCAGTTGGCATTTTGATCATACAGGTGAAAAAGAGGAAGGCTCCCACCCTGAAAAGGGGGGACAGTTAGGGGGACTCAAGGAATTGCATAGAGAGCACAGAGGGCAGTAGCTATAATGAAAGGATTTTTAAATATATGCAGCAAGATGGTGAGTCCAAATGGATTGCTGAAAACAGCAGGCTTGTGAGAAGCCGAATTTGTGAATGACATGTGACAGCAGCTTGTGGTTACTCTTCCTCTCCCCACATCCAAGTTTATAGACAGCATGTTATGCTGTGCATAATATAAGCAAATCTTGAGAGGACCGAGTTCCTCTGCTGGGGCTTGCTGCTCAGTGAAACACCAGGCCAGCATTCGCAGGGACACCACCTCAGCCCTCAAGAGCCCAGGGAGGCTCTTGCACCGCATTTGGCAGCTCCTCGTTTTCTAGCACTCTGCTTGTTACCCCGCTCACCCACCCTCGAGTGGACTAGAAGTCCTCTCTTAGCACAGGACTGCAATCCTGGGCTAAAATGTGTAATGCCGGGTGGCTATATGCCAGCATTTAAACTGCAGGGTGCTAAATGGACACCGTAACTCCAAGAGAAAATACAGAGGTTAAGAAACTACCTACTGCTTGTAGGAATCTGGACAGAAAGGTGGAGCAGGTGGAGTAGGGCCAACAGTGTGCAGAGTGCCCCCATGAGTGCTGAGCTCACATTAACACACTGTGCAGTGGAGTGGGCTTTCAAACAGAATCACAGACTTCCATTAATTATTACAGACAAATACGTATACCTGCTGTGCTATACCAACATTTCAACACAGAGTTCAGTGCCAACGCAAACCCCCTCTCTACACATACATTAATCTTAGTGCAGCTTTGTTTTCTTGCAACTGTGCTAAGAAAACTATTTTGCATATTCTAGAATATTAGATTATAATTTGACTGCAATTATCACTTTTGCTGTAATACAAATCTTTCACATGTGCATACTTCCATCTCCTAGACAGAAAATATATTGCACTTATCTGGCAATACTGATGTGTCTTATGGCTGGCGATGGAATTCTTCTTGTCCTTTGATGACCTTGAAGGAGATAATGGTTTATTGTTTCACTCAGTGCAGAAATTCCTCTACAGATTAGGAGTCTTTGGGGCTTTTTAAGGGGCACAAAAAGATGAAGTGATAGATGACTATAGGGAAGAACATTCTCACTGGGGAGAGGGAAAGGTGAGCATTATAATTTGTGGGTGTTTGGATGCTTTCTGGGGTCTGAGCAGCATGAAAGAAATTATACGTTCCCACCTCTTGTAGAAGAAGGAGGGGAGAAGTCATGGCCAAATGTCCCACAGGAGCTGCTAAACAAGAATACCTGCCTTGGGGTTGCAGTGGTTGCAACCCACTGGGGTATTACAACAGGGGTTGCAGTTCAGAGTTTCAAGCAATGCATGGCAGTAGTTGGCGGTGGCAATATGCACCTTGGAGGCTGTCAGCGTGAGTAATGGGCAGTGTTGTTCCTCCTGGCTTTGCCCTTGGTAGCTCAGAGTGCAGGGAGAGGAGTGCCCCCACACTACACTTCTGTCTCCATGTCTGTTTTCCAGGTTAGCTTCTGCCCCCTCTAGATCTCTGTAATAGAAAGGGTACGTACCTGACTTCCTCAGAGTTGACATGAGCACCTGGAGCCTGGGAGCGCTGAAGCCACAGCCCCCCAGCCAGGCCTGTCCCCCACGCAGACTCAGCAGGGTTGTGCTGCCTGAGCTCAAGGCCTGTGGGGCAGTTCTGAGCTAGCTGAGCAGTTTCAACGTTCCCTCTCTGTCCTCCCCTGCCCTTATCAGCCTTGCTGGGTCACTCTGTGGACAGTGTCTCCTCACTGCCTGGGTTTAGCTGACAGCCTGCCACTTGGCAATACCTGGAAGATCAAAAAAGGACACATGGTAGAAAAGATGTCTGACAACGTTGGTAACAAATGTGTTCAATTGCATTAGCTACAAATGGCTATCAATATTTGTTACCTGTTTTTTCTTTTATTTTGTCACTATGTATTATTTTACAAAGATGGCAATATGTAGACCACCCAATGGCCAAATTGTCAAGTCTGGAACAGAGAGGATGGACAAGGTTCCACATCAGAGTGGCAGCACCTGAGCCAGTAACGTCTGAAATCCTATGGCCGTGCCGCACACGCACAGCTTGGCTAAACCATCTGTGCTGCCCACCCACACGTCCCTGTAACCTGTCCGAGCACCCCACAGGAACGTGCCATGGAACTTTTCCCGTTTCAGAGGTACAGCTCAGTGCTGGAAACCTCACTGAGAGGCGGCAGAGATTTTAGTAGGGTTTGTTCCTCGTCTTCCCCCAGCCTGCCGGGT
>NW_010126361.1:0-53673 GCF_000699245.1 Pterocles gutturalis
TTGAGCTTCTCATCTACCAGCACCCCTAACTCCTTTTCTTCAGGGCTGCTCTTAATCCATTCTCTATCCAGCCTGTATATGTGCTTGGGGTTGCCCCGACCCATGTGCAGGACTTTGCACTTGGCCTTGTTGAACTTCAGGAGGTTTGCACAGCCCATCTCTCAAGCCTGTCAAGGTCCCTCTGGATGGCATCTCTTCCCTCCAACATTGTCCCCCGTCCCCCCAACTGCACCACACAGCTTGGTGTCATTGGCAAACTTGCCAAGGGCGCACTCAATCCCACTGTCCATGTCTCCCACAAAGATGTTAAACAGCACTGGTCCCAGTACTGACCACTGTGGAATGCCACTCGTTACTGGTCTCCACTTGGACATTGAGCCATTAACCACAACTCTTTGAGTGTGACCATCCAGCCAATTCCTTATCCACCGTGTAATCCACTGTGTATCCACACATCTACCAAGCCAGTCATTTAATCGTAGAAGTTTATAATTGACCAAGCATTGCTTCCCCTTGTTGAATCAACACTGACTATTGCTGAGAATTTTCTTGTCCTTCGTGTGCCTGGAAATGGTTTCCAGGATTAGCTGCTCCATCACCTAGAATAATAGAATGGTTTGGGTCAGAAGCAACCTTAAAAGATCATCTAGTCCAACCTCCCTGCTGTAGGGAGGGATGTCTAGATCAGCTTGCTCAGAGCCCCATCCAACCTGACCTTGGACACTTCCAGTGCTTGGGCATCAGCAACTTCTCTGGCCAATGTGTTCCAGTGTCCCACCACCCTCATCTTCCTAGGGATCAATATGAGGTTGACCAGCCTGTATCCTCCATCTTGCCTTTCTTGAAGATAGGAGTGACATTTGTTTCCTCTAGCCTTCCAGCACTTTCCCAGTCACCAGAGTCAATCAAAGATTATTGAAAGTAACCTCTACAATTACATCAGCCAGCTCCCTCAGCAATCACGGGTACATGCCATCAGGACCCATGGACTTGTGTATGCTTAGTTTGCTTAAGTACTCCCTGCCTTGATCCTGTTCCACCAACGGTGCGTCTTCCTTGCTTCAGACTTCCAGTCTCTGGGAACTGTGATTCCTGAAGACAGGTCTTGCAAGTAAAGACAGAGGTAAATAAAGCATTTGGTACCTCAACCTTTTCCATCTTCTGTGTCACCAGGGCCCTTGCCCCACTCCGCAGAGGGCCCACATTTTCCCTAGCATTCTTTTCTGCTTATATAAAGAAGCTCTTCTTGTTGATCTTAACATGCCTTGTCAGACTCAATTTCAGGCCTTGGATTTTCTAACTGTGTCTCTGCATGCTTGGCCAGTGTCTATATTCCTTCCAGGTTACCTGGATCATCATCCATCCCCAGGCAGAGCCCATGCATTCCAGCTGTGCTCTCATGCAAATCGCATCTCCACCTCTGCCTCTTCTTGGCCTGTGATTCCTAAAGAACCTGTAACCCTCCATTGCAGCTGTGCAATCTATCACACCCTGTCTCTGTGATCCCAACTAGATCGTAGCGCTGCACAGAGGTCTCTAGTTCCTTGTATTTATACCCGATGCTGCATTGCATTAGTGTACAGACACTTCAGAGAGGCACACGGCCTACTGATTTCCCAGAAAGGATCTGGAAGGTTTCCCTGTAATAGTGCCTTGAAAGCATTTCCTTGCTTACATACAAATGCTTGAGGTGACCCCACATAAGCCCTGTTTTGTTGATTACGTGTTTCCTTTCATTCACATCACCGTAGGTGCCCTTTACTTGTCAGTCCTGTCCATCACTCCCTCTCAATGCTGCTAGTAACTCTGTCCCTCCCTGTTATTCCTAGTTTAAAGCTCTTTGAATAAGGATTGAATTTAAATAAAGATTGAATACTGTGTTCTGCAAAGAGAGGAAGATAGAAAGAAATGTACTGTGTTTCTGCATAATTTGCTGCATGCTATGTGTGTGTTTCCTGTTCTGAAAAGGAAATAAAAGGGATACTGTAAAAGGTGGACTAAAAGCATTTCTTTGATCTTCAATCCTTCAAGACTTTTCTTAGAGCCAGCTCTGGCTCTGGAAGTGCCAAAGAGACCAAGGTGTAAATGCAGCAGGGAGATGGAGCTAATCACTGCAGAACAAATTTGTGTTTTACAATATCAATGGTTTGTGTTGCAAAAGCCAGAGCTCCACTAGGTATCTGGAGAAGCTGCGACAATTCACACAGGCTGACAATCTTCTGCGGCAGCTCAGTGTTAACCACAGACTCAGTGAAAACAGCTGTCGCCAGCCTGAGACCTCTCCTTTCCCCCATGAAGTACTTGCACGTTAGACGGAAAACAGGAGGGTTCTTTACATTGTACTGCAGACCTTGTCATTCTATTTTATGCAAAATACTTGGCTCTTACATGTTTCCTAATGGAGGTTTTATTATTCTATCTTAAAAAGTAGTGAAATTACCCTTGCTCTGCACCATTGAAATCAGTGGTTTCCAGAAGGTAAACATAAAATCAAGTGTATGATGAATAAGCATCATGCTGTTTTCTGGATTTTGTTCATCTCTCAGTATTGCAAGCTGTTGAATTTAGCTTTTTGCAAAACACAGAAATGCAGTCTTCATTAGAGAGATATATTTATTTGTAGGGTATCCTGCTGTTATGGAACTATCATCTCTTAAAGCTCATCAAAGAATTAAGAGGCATCTGAAATCTTGTAGCTGCTCCAAATGCATGGCATTTTTAGTTGACTGTGTCTTTTTTAACTTAAAGACATACAAAGAAACTTCTTATTTTTAAATTAATTGTGTTTAAGAACCTGGGGTAACAAATCTTCTAAATCAAAAGACTTAGGATATATACCAAACCCTAATAATGACAGTACACTCGCCTGCCTGTGCTTCTTCCCTGCAAAAAGGGAAAAATGAACCAAAATGGATAGATGGAATTTATACCAATCGATATATATAATGAGAAGATCCTTAAACTTATCAGATGGGAGTTAAAAACTGAATAGAATGGGTGAGAATAGAACCGTATACATAAATATTTTTAAGAAAAGATGCAAAGTGAAAAGTGGAAAAGTCCAAGTGAAATAAAGTTGTTTTCAATAGAGAACATTTCCTAAATGGTTTAACTTCCACAAAGATGCCCTTTGACATTGATGCCATTGTTACCATTTTCTGATGGACAGAAAAAACAAAGGCATGCAAAATTCATGAAAACATATATTTCTATTAGCAGGATATAGTATATACAATTAGTCTGTTGTTTTTGTTTTGATTCTTGTTTGCAGATTCTTTTCACAATTACTTTCTGGCTACTGCTTAGGCAACACCTCACTGAACAGAAAGCCCTTCGGCTAAAAGAAGCTACTTTATCTGAGGTCAAAGTTGGAAGTGAAGAAAATGAAGAAAAAGGTAAAGTCACCTCCAGTTTAGCCCTTCAGTTGTGCTAGAAGTTCCAGTTACTGCATTTCTGTAATGCTGAAAGCAATTTGCAAGATACCTATTAGCTAAAAAAGATAATGCAAAAATTTGTGTGTGCAACAATCTCTCGGGATATTAAAAAAAAAACAAAAAACACCTTTGAACTTTGGAAATGCAAATAAAATGAGAATTCTCTTTACTGGAAGGTAATTGAAATTACTCATTTGAGAAATGTCTTGGCACTTTCAAATAATCAGTTTACTCCTGTGTCCCAAACTCAAACCAGCAGATTAGTTTCCATGGGAGTTTAACCACAGGAGAAGAATTTACATAGGAAAAGTCAGTTGCTAAATTCCTTGGAAGTTGTGTTTGTGCATAAACACTTGTACAAAACTGGAAGTTAAACTACTAATTTCAATGGGAAAATAAGCAGGTAGATTTTTCAGTGCAGGGGCTCCTGCTATCAGAAGTTTACTGCTACAGTTTCAGCTCATCTAAGAGCTCGGTAGCCTGTTTGCTCTTTTGCTACTGGGCACATGTTCCCCTAAAAATCTTTCTTGCCCTTTTCTGTCTCTCTGGATGCTGATCTGAACAAGTTCAGCTCAGTGAAATAGTAGAAAGCCAGCCCAGGAAGCAGTTGATGTAGCTTCTTTTTTTGATTGATTACAGTATTTTTCTAAGTAAAACATTTGATTAGTGTCAGAGCTGGGCACTGCAAGGATTTGCAAGGCAAGAACAAGGAAAGAGTCTAAGAAGTGGGATGATGAGTGGGACAAAAGGAGCATGTGAGCCTTTTGATGGTAAAGTCTTGATATTGTTCTCAATGTGAAGAAAAGTATTACAGCTACGTGCAATGAGTTTGACAAGCCCTATTATCTGGATACTTGCTTATGTGTACTTGCGACTGGGGGACACTTAAACTGCCCTCCACAATGCTCACAAGGTTAATAACTGGGGAATGCTCTCTGTAGGGCAAAAGCAGCTTGTCTTTTCTTCAATGACTCAGGTACAGCAGAAGAAGCTGGAAAAGTGGTAGTTTCTTTGAAAATCAGCAGTGTTAGTGCAGCATTTATATTTTTTAAGCTTGTTTGGTTTTATGTTAATGTTTTCTCTTGCTTGTGGTTTTTGGAGGTAACCACAATATTCTGTAAAGGAGGAAACTCAAGATGAGAGGTTCAAACTCAAGATGAGAGCTTAAACTTTAAACTCAAGATGAGAATTTTCTGGTGGTGGTGGTGGTTTCTTTGTTTTCCATTTGAAAAGGCTTCTTGCCTGGGAATATAGGTATTGCCATGGAAAGTGTTTTGACTGTTATCAATTATACAACCCTTAGGCTCTGATTTTCTGCTACAGCTGCCTACATTTCAGACAAAGTGAAGATGGGTGTCTGGTAAGGATGTATAGCTGTGCACAGTATGGCTGCACGAGCAGGTTGAAGTTCATGTGAAACCCCTGCTCTGGAGGCATGTATGACTCAGAAACACAATCTGTTGTGAATATTGTTTTAAGTTTCTGTGTTGTGTGCAGAGATACTATTTTCCACCCATTTCAGTTCTTACTAAAAGTTCCCAAAACAGCCAGAGGTCAAATGTGACTCTGTATTTGCAGAAGAGGAGCTGCAAGAGGGAGAAGTGTCAGAAGAACAGGAAGAAGAGAAGGAGAAGGAGGAAGAGGATGATGATGATGATGATGATGAACAGGATATTATGAAAGTTCTGGGAAAGCTGGTGATGGCTATGTTCATCAAGTACTGGATTTACGTCTGTGGGGGCATGTTCTTCTTTGTCAGCTTTGAGGGTAGAATTGTCATGTACAAGATCATCTATATGGTACTGTTCCTCTTCTGTGTGGCCCTCTATCAGGTAAGTGAGAACGGTGTTAACTGAATTTTGTCCTTGAATACAATGGTTCATACCTTTAACTTAGTAATAAAGTGGCTCCAGACTTCATAAACAGTGTGTTTGTTCTTTAGTTAGGGACAACATAATAAGGTCATTTGAAGGAGTTAAGACAAATTCTCCTTTGGCTTTTGATTATAGTGACAGGCAAAGTGCACATAAATTAGGTGCATACAATACACACATCTGCTCTGGGACCCCACCCCACATCACTGTGAGTTTTGAGGCAGCTGTGGGAAAATTCTGGGCCTGTACACATTCTACATAGCCACCAGTTTTTGTGACAGCTGGTCCATACCATTTCCACACCCCAATGAGCACGGAGTCCCTCTCTTCTTGGACTTTCATCACCTAATGGTGATGAAACTGAGTGACTGAAGCTATCCCTGGCTTTTATGTCTGTGGCCATGTCCCAGCAGACATTTTTACACAAAAATGTACTTGGGTGCATGTACATCAGGAGAAAAAACTGTATCTCAAGAACTGTGGCTGCTGTTGAGTAAGCATTTACTTCAGGCCAGCTAGGAAAAATAGTATTCTTAGCCTTTGTTTGCCAGTTCCATGTTGTCAGTATTTTTGGCAGTGTCTTTGCCTTCATCTTGTTTCAACATCTTTAGTGTGTAATTTTCAGGTGCACTATGAATGGTGGAGAAGGATTTTAAAATACTTTTGGATGTCGGTGGTTGTTTACACAATGTTGGTACTTATCTTCATCTATACATACCAGTTTGAGTCGTTCCCTGGGTTGTGGAAGAACATGACAGGCCTGGATGAAAACAAGTAAGTGTTTCCAATTAATTTCATTTTTTCTTTGAACTTTTGAGTTCAGTGTGGTGGAAGGCTCTGGGAGCAGTCTTCCTTTGTGTGTGGGAAAACCATCATGAGACAATCCCCAGGCATAGCAGACTTGGCTCAGCTCTGAAGCCATAGATCTATTGGTGTAACAATAGAGGTGAGCAAGGGCATGAGAGGAGCTCAGAGTCATTATTTCATCTGCTGCCAAGGCCTGGGCACCGCTCCTGTTCCCAATACAGTGCCAATACTACTCTCTACCTCTAGCCATAGGAGCAAGACCTGGGAAGAGATTTAGGGTAGATTTGCAGGATGTCTGGAGCTGATGAAGGTAGACATGCCTTCCTGCTAATAAGGAGGGATGCGTTTCTTCCTCCACATGATGTGTTGGGCATTTCTCGACAGGAGCTTCCATGAGAAATGTAGATCTCCAGTGCAGGACTTTCAGAGCCAACTCATCTGATTTAAGAGGTATATGGCAGGATTGGTTCATTCGACTCTGTATATTTACAGTATCTCTCTACATTACTGAGTCCAAATGGTGGATATTTGCACTGTAAAACTTGCTGTTTTAGAATAATTTTGAAAACTAAAAGCAGATAACAAGTACCAGCCCCTTATTTCCTATTGTAAATTATTTATAATAAGGTCTCATGGCAAGAAAAAGATTTTGGTACAAAAAGGTCACTTAATGGCTTTATTGTTTTCCAGACTAGCAGATCTTGGCTTAAAACAGTTTTCTGTGGCTGAGCTATTCACACGCATCTTTATCCCCACCTCCTTCCTACTGGCGTGTATCTTACACCTTCACTATTTCCATGATCGTTTTCTCCAGCTCACTGATTTAAAAGCTGTAACCAGCAAACAGGACAACACTATTTACAGGTAAAGAAGCAAAGTAAATGGAGCTATTGGTTATCTGTATGAAAGTGCTATTTCTGACTGTCTTGTAATGCTCACTTTTCATTAAATGTTACTTGCCTTTGTCATAACTACCTGGTTTAAAAAGAAGAGAGAAAAAATAATTAACGTCCCTTAGCATCCAGCACCCCGCTAAACAAACCACAGCCAGAGTATCTGTCTTGCCTCACTTTCCCCTACACATTAGAGTTTTTCATTTTGGGGTACATTTTTTAAAGTACTGATAATATTAGTTAGTTAGTTAGTTGTCTCATTATCTTTGTGCTTTAATGGGAGTTAGATGCTTAATTTTTATGTATGCCTTTTTGTAAGTCCTGTCAGTAATAGAAAATGTGGCTTTTAATTTGGGTCACTTCTGTTTTTCAATGTCCATTTTGAGGGCCAAATGAAGATTGAGATATTTGGCGGATACCACTTTTGCATTGGACAGTTAGGCCTTTTTGTACAGTTGAACTTCAGAAATGGAAAAATCCCAAACGTGTGGTCATTCTTTAAAGTACTGACCCTGGGCTATGCTAGCTCTTTGAGACATTCAACATTCTCATGAAGAAGTTTATTAGGATTTTTTTCATTATTCTGGCACCCCACTTTTCCTGTGTTTAACTCTTCCATATTCTCCTGTGTAAAAACATCTGGCCTAGGATCCTTCTTCAGGAGTGTCAGACAGAGAAATGGTTTCATAGTGCATAGTGTCATATTATATTTAATTCTTCAAAGAAACAAATTCATTTAGACACTATTTTTAGAATGTTTACCTGTCCAATGTTAAGTGCAGCTCAGCTGCACTTCTATGAATGGTCACTAGCTGCATAGCATCACGTACACCACAGTGTGTTGTGGAGTAGCGACAGTTTATCTCAACAGAATTCTGCTCTAGGTCTTGCTAGATTTACAAAAGCATTTCAGATATTCTTCATGCATTCAATTGAATATGAAGCAACTTTACAGTGTATGGAACAAGTATGTTTGTGTTCCCTATCAGCAGTGCATATGAATAAACTCTGCTTTTAAAGGATGCTTCTGGTTTCTGTATTTAAATAAATTGCCAAAACCAGAATAAATCAAACTTGAGAAAATTTCCTAACAGTGTTGTATTTTTTTATCTTTTTAAATTACTGTTTGCATAATATTTTTTGTTTTTGTTGAATTGCTAAATCTGATGGTAGATTCAAGGGCCCTTTGAAATGGCCTGTGAGCAAACTTTCTTTGCCCAGAGCAGACTTTTTGTACAGTCTCTGAACTGGACAGCCAAGCCATGAAACTGGAGCCCAGATGGGTGTCTGAGCTGAAATGGGGGCTGTTCCTGAGCTGAGGAATTTAAGGGAATGCACTACACTTTACAGGAACTGCGGAAGTTTTTTTGTAACCCAAACACTTTGCACTTGTGCTGAATAACATAGGAACAGCTTCCACCTCCCTGCTTGTATGATCCAGTAGGCGTAAAACAGAAAAGACAGCCTGAGGCACTCCCAGGATTTATGTGGGTTCATGGTACAGCACACTCTGCCTGTGAAACCACTATTTGCAAATCTTTCTGTTATACATGAAAGATAGCAAAATATTAGCTACAACTCTCCAAATGCTATCATGAAGAGAATCACTGTAACTAAAGTTACATCACTGCCAAAGGATGGTACCGGTGATACTAAAGACACAAATATCTTAAGTGTCCTGTTGAGATTAAAAAAAAAAAAAAAAAAAAAAAAAAAAAAAAAAAATTACAAGTTTTGGAAAAAAAAGAAATAAAAAAAAAAAAAAAAAAAAAAAAAAATAAAGAAATTACTAGTATTGGAAAAGAAAGATGCAGGATGTGGATTTTGTCCGTAGTCAGTGAAATTTTTGCCAGGAGTAAGTAGCCTTGAGATACGGTGCTGAAAGTAGACATTCATTGTTGCACCAGGCTTTTTACTGAAGTGGCAGGTGAAGAGAATTGTATGATACCATTAGCTTATTTGTTTTGCTGCTATACTGCTATTTTTTTAAGTCTAAATGTTTACTAGATTGTATTGAGCTGTCAGATGAGTAGCTAGATATTTTTAACTCCTAAATGTAGTGTATGTGCTACAGTGGCCATTTTGCAGTATTTCAAAATTATGGTTACCCCATATACCATTTGTTTCTTCTCAGAAACTTTCACAAGTGTGTCCAATACCCAAATCAGAACACTTCTGGTTTGTACTACCATAAGCACTGCCTGACCTATGAAGATCCACCTGTTTTCTTCCCTCTTGATACGATAAATCATACAGAGTGTCAGCCAACTTTATAATTTAAAGCTTCAGGATGAGAGCTCAGCTGACATTTGTGTTGATAATGCACAAAGCTGAATAAGATCTAACACAACAACCAGCTCCAGCTTAACAGTAACACTAACAAAATAAATAAATTGCAGGGTCAATTAAAAGACAGATTAAAGACTCATATGTATACGTGCAATTTTCTTACAAAGCCACTAAAACTTTCTCTTGTGCTTTGAAAACACTAGTGTTTGCTCAACAACTAGTTTACCTTTCAAAACTGCTTTTGTGCTGCTTCTTTTGCAACAGACAAAAAATTTTAAATAAGAAAACTGAAACTTTGTGTAAGCAGACACAACTCAATCCTCTTAATAGTGAACTTGTTAAAGCAAGCACAACAGGTGAGAGCTAGTCATGAAAGTACTAGGGAAGGCAGCTCCAGTTTGTCCATCTGCCCCCGAACTGCCATGTACGGTTATGGTATTATGCTAATGTTAAAATATGGTATTATGCTAATGTTAAAATATAGTATTATGCTATGTTAAAATTGCTGAAGCTGTTCATGTATTAAAATGCTGCTTCACATGAGAAAAGTTTGCAGAGTGAGTTCAAGAGTAAGGCTCTGCCAGCTGCAAATAGAGGGGACAGAAACTGGCACACTGGAACTGCCAGAGTGAGGCACTTCTCACTGTTTATAAAGGTGATGTATAAAGGTCAATTTTACATCTGCAAGAGAAAGAAAAATCCTCTGATGAGGACTTTCCAAGCTCATTTCCTTGCTGCACCATGAATTATGGTACGATGGAGATAAAGGCTGTGAGGAAGACAGTTTCTGTGGTATGATGCTCCATTATAATCACCTTTAAATAGAAAAAAGGAGCAAAGTATCTCTTTTCAAAAATATGCAGAATATTCTGTGCTTACTTGAGATAAAGCAGTAGAGGCTGTTCTGACATTTGGGGGTCTGTGGAAAGAACCTGCGGTTCTAACTGAAGTTGCATGTTGTCTAAATGTTGGAGTATTGCATTTATATGCTTCCTAGACTTTTCACTGCATGGTGTGTGTTAAGCTTGCAGATTGTGTTTGTTGTGACAATATGTCTCTTAGTAGACAAGAAAGTGCATTTGTTCCTATTTAACAGTTTCCTTTTCTCTCTCTCTAATTCATTTCCCATATTCATCTCATGCATTCTTGTGCTTTCATCTCCTACCTCATAGCCATGCCAAAGTCAATGGCCGTGTTTATCTAATAATTAATAGGTGGGTACTTCAATCTTTCCTTTCCTTTAAAACTTCTATACCTTAACTTTTTTTGGTACTTCTTAATTGCTTTAAAACAAAGTATGTTCTTGCTGCACAGTACCGTGAAGTAAGCAGGGAAAGAATGTTGTTCAGGTATTGTAGTCTTCTAAAGCTGGTGAAGTAGTTAATACATCTCTCCTGCATACGTACAGGTTGTGAGTTGATCTCCCAGATGGGAATTCTTCTCTTAAACTTGCCTATGCCTCAGTACAGGAGTAATTGGTGCTATTTGTAATTGGCTGCAGACAATAGATTTGGTTGAGGAGGCTCATTTATCAACCCTTTGTATGTGCATGGAAGGATGCATGCCTGCATGTGCACACACACAGAGACACACGGACACACACAAACACACATCCCTATCTTCCTCACAATCACTTAAGAAAGGGATTTTGTGGGCCAAGGCAATTAAATGTGCAGTATGAGTTTGTAGAGACTGAGATGTCCCAATTCAGAGACAGAAATGGAACACGCAGTACACTGAAACCACTGCATGCTAAGGATGTTAATTCATGGGCTGAGTTGGGTGCTACAGGATCTGAACTACAAAAAGCCTGTATTGCCATCATTGTCATCCCTTTATAAATGGAATCTTGAAAACGGTTCCATGAAGCAGATTTCTTTCAAAATATTTGACTGGAGTATGTGTGGACGTTTGTTTCGTCAGCCCCAAGAATAGAAGGACTTCTGAGTTGGTTGACATTGCTGAATATAAACAGAAAAGCTGAGAAAATCTCTTGTTTAGGTATTTGTGACTACCTGCTCTAAGAAGTTAATTTCTGTGTCACGTTCATGCTCCTTCTTCAAATGCTGTCACATAGTTTAGGCCAGGGTTCTGAAAAGTTCACCAGAGCTGGAAACCTGATCTGTAGGATGCCCGTGTGTCAGGGAGCAATGAGGGCAGACAGCTCAGTGAGGGCAGGCAAGCTGGGAGCCGAGGGCTCTCCCATGGGGAGTCAGGAGCAGGAACCAGTGACTGAGGGTGAGGATCAGGTCTGGAGACAGTAACAAGGGTCATCCACAGCCAGATAAGCTCCCAGCAAGTCCATAGAGATGAGCCAGGTCAGAGGTGAGGGCAGGGAGTCAGTCTGCGTGTCAGGCTTAGGGTCAGGGAGGTGCAGGAGCAGGCACAGACACAGCTGTGGTGCAGCTGCAGGGGCAAGAGCCTCATCATGAAGGCAGCTCCCAAAGGATGGAGAGGGACCCCCTGCACTGAGGCTTGTCCACACATCCCAGCACATATCAGCCAGCTGGTCTTGGATGCAGGCAGCAAAACCCCCTGCAAGGGCAGGGAAGGCACACAGGGTCCTGCCGATAGAGGCTTGCTTGGTTTGAAACTTGCATGCCAGATATTCAGGAGATGGGTCACTAATGTTCTGCAGAGCAGAAAAGCTTTCTGTTATTAAGTCTGTGCATGACAGATACTTGAAAAATTGTTTTGAGCCAGAAGCTTACAAACAATTCACAAACAGCAAAAAACTTATCAAAGGTAAAAGATACTTCATAATGCATCCAGTAAGCTGTTATTAATTAATATTGTGCTCTAGCAAATCACAAGTAGATTAAAGTACTAGGAATCCAGCAAGGACATGGGGCACATGCATGATTTTAGTGCCTCTGAAATTGTGTTCATGCCTAAAACTAGATTTGTTAGGATATTTCTTGTTATTGATACCCCATTTAATGAATTTGAGGCTAGGAAGTGCTGTCAGTTAAGAGCATTAGTGGCTGTACCTTCAAGGCTTGTTACCTGCGTTATTATTAGTTATTCCTCTTCCTAAGTATCAGACACAATACCTTTGTGTTATTTCTGATAATTTCCCACCAGTATATACTTTCCAACTTGAGGTTACACCTGACTAGTTGTGAAGGCTGTATGGGTAGTTTGTCTTGGATAGTCTAAACTAGTGCATTTTTATATCCTAGTATCTCAGTGTTGTCTGTTATGCAATATCACGTGATCTTGTAGTAATAAAATTTAAAAAAAAAGAGGAACAACAACCCTTGCAATAAATGAGGAGATTTGAGCAGAAAGATTCCAAGTAGACTATTTGAATAGTGGGCAGGGCTTTTTATCAAGACTTGGATCTCCAGAGGACACAGTCTTGTGCTCAAGCCTGATGTTAGTAGAACTAAGTGCCAGCATACTGAAAACTGAGCTCTATCAGCTATATATATTACATGTATATATTTCTATCTTTATAACCCCATCACCTTCTGGATATCCCGGATATGAACGGGAGTTATATGAATAGAGAAAGATGAGTCTTCTCATACAAAATCCTATAAGGTTACTGTGTTTCTGTCCAGTTTACACTTGAGGTAGGTCAGTAAGTCCTTGATCTACACCAGTGTGAATATAGGGTTTTCCATTATAAAAGTCAGTTGGGAAGATACCTTATTAAAATCAATGCAATTGCACATGTGCAAAACCTGTCTGATTGTATGGATACTTTTATTTCATTGAGCATTGCCTTTTAAATGGGCTCTGGTGATTCATAGTAACTGGGAATCTCCATAACATGTGAAATGAACTGAAAATTCATTCTCTCTTCTTTATACATGACCCTTCTGTTGGTACATTATTAGAGTTTTAGGTAGATATGGAAAGTTAGATTATGTCATTTTAGGGAATATTGTTACTTTAGTCACTTTAGAGAGATATGAATATCCTTTTAGTGTATATGCTAGCTTAAATATCAAAATAAAGTATATAGAACAAAAAGACCTAGTTTCAGTAGCTAAAGCTACTGAATATATTGTTGAGTATAAGTGATTTTCAGATTATTGGACACTCAGGTTCATAGCCCAATCTATGATAAAGGATTTTAGTAATTCTTGTGATGAATGTATTTATCCAGTGAGGTTACTTGGTGCTTAACTCTCCTGTTAATCTTCTACTTTTAAATGAAATTTTCTGCTTTAGGTAATTGGTACAGTATTTCTTCTTCAAGATTTTTTTAGTCAGATTTCTGTAGATTTTCCCTCATTTAAGCCACCAAAGTTTCCATCTTGAAGAAACTGCAACTCCCAAATATTTGAAAAGTAATTCTACTTGTTTGACTTTCTCATTAACTGTTTAGCCTATGCTCTTATTTTTTTAATGATTAGATAGATAAATCTAGATTTATAGTTTCTTGAACTGTAAAAATCCTAGTTAAAATTGGCAGAATTTCCTGCCTAAATGGTAATATGCCAGAATTTCACGTCATGAAAAATAAATCCCTGACGTGGTACCATAGCATATTAAAGTTACTTGTAGTAGTCCAGGAACAGTCTAACAGGTGCTTGAAAGTATGCTTGGTGTAGTAATTTCCATAGCATAACTAAACATTTTGTGACCTGATCATATAGATATGCACTTACCAAAGGAAGACGTTATTGCAAGAAGGGACTATTTATGACAGTAAGCGATAAAAAATCCTTGCTCATCAAAGCACATAGGATCAGGGAATTAGTAAAAATGGATTGTCTGCAAATATGGGAGGTGAGTCCCAACAGCACAGCTGAGGGTGAAAGCCCAAAATATCTGAAGCCGTAAGTGAATGTCTCTTTTCTCAGTAAAGAAAAGATATATACCTAATAAATCTCAGAAAAATACCATTTCCATGTTGAATCAATTGTATCCCAGTTTTTATAGCCTGAAAATTACTAATAGCTTTAGCAATTTAAGAAAAATTCTCTGTGAGATGTAGAAAAGAGAGAGAGAATGAATGGCACTATCAAAGACAGACATGATAAAATACACTGAAGCCAGAACCATGGAATTTTTACTTTCATTTGTTCCCAAACCTATAGCAGGAAGAAAACTTGCAAATTTCTTGGCTTCCCAGCTACAACTGTCAATTGGAAGAAGGTGGAAATGCATTTACAGTAATCAGTCACATACTTGCGATGATTCAGCTGCATTATTGACAGCATGGTACAGCACTGACCATGTTTAGCACTGGTGTAAATAGGTTTCCCCCTTCCCATCTGTGCTACAATTCCATGTTTCTTTGTAGAATCGCCCTGCGAATGTCATGATGGCATGCTCTTGGCATCAGAAGGCTTCTGCAGATGGAGCAGGAGAATGCTTTATGACTTGTGATGTAGCATGACATATTTGTCTGTGACCTTCTTCTGTAACCCCTCTGTTCTCATCTCCCTTTGTCTTTCTGTTCCAATTACTTTGAGCAGCCTCAAGAAAAAAATACCAAACCACCAAAATGAGTAAGTCCCCTATGAAGTCATGAAATGTTTCCTCTTAAACAATGTCATTTCATGCTTCTACATCTTAAACTCTGACCATTTTATCCTGTGGGGAAAATGTCAAGTTTAAGTGTCAATACCACTCATTACTAACTAACCATTAGTATCTGAGTGAGAAGTAGTTACTAATACATTCCAACTCAATTTGCAGTGTGTGTTTGGAGAAAGTACCACAATCATTAATGTTTCCACTTCTAAGGCATTTTCCATGAATGGTTTATTTTTTTTAATTATACATCTTAAAAAAGAAAAAGACTACAATGTCATTACTGCTCAGTTTGCTGACATGCTACTATTTACCAACAGACTGGTGCATCAAGATGGAAGCCTGCCTGACATAACTATGATGAATTTAACAGCCAGCAGAGAAAAGGAGGAGGATAAAATGCTGGAAGAGGCTGGTGAGAAAAGAATGGAAGAGCCGGAGGGGGAGGGAGGGAAAGGGAGGGCCGAAAAAGGAAAAGAAGAAGAAAAAGAAGATGAGGACAAGGAAGATGATGATGATGATGAAGACAATGACTCAGAGGAAGAAGAAACTACAGGTAAGCTCTGCAAATTGCAAATTTTGCCTTCCTCAGCTTTAGTTAACAGTGGCAGCAGGTGGATCGTGCTTGCTTGTCCCTGCTCATTTCAGTCATCAGGTTTTCCTTCTAATTTGACATACAGTCTTTGCCAAAAGACCCTGAACTGAACAGATATTTACTTGTCAATTATTTAAGAGGCTACAGTCTCTTCTAGGGGAAAATCATACTGTTTCTGTAGGATGCTGAGAGGATGAAAACAAAAGAAACCCCACCTCTTTCTTCTAGGTGATCTGGGATGGATTAATAGGAGGTTACCCCAAATCCTAAGAACTCCTTTAGGGTGAAATCTCTTTATTTTCTTCATTATAGAGAAAATACACATACATATTTAATCTCTAATGCTGCATGCTTTCAAGGCACTCCACTACAGAAGTCCCAATGGCTTTGCTTCATTATTAATGTGCACATTAGTGTCATATTTTTCACTTCTGAATATGGAATGTGTAATTGATGTCAGATGAACATAAATGTGCTTAAGGGCAGACATGGGTAAAGCTGATGTTGTCATCCTTGGTATTGCTGGGATGAACTCCTACCATGAATTATTTCCATAACTCAGTTTGGAACATGAGCCATGAGTGAAAAACAGGGAAGGTCATTTAACACCCAAGGAAGTTGTATTGTCTGGAAATGACCTTACCACAGATTTAGGTGTTCATGCCAGTATTCACAGGACTGTGACACATAAATAAGGACAGGGTTTTGGTCAAGGCAACATGGCAGCACATCTGGCTTAGCTGCCTCAGGAGAGCTGAGCTGAAACTATTTGTCTTTCCAGGCTGGGGCGTCTTCCCTCACACAGGTGTTCATGGGCCATGGAAACATTTCTTAGCCAGCTCTCGTGTTCTATGAGGGTCGACGAGTTTGTTGCATACTGGCCATCCATACGTGATGCAAGGACTTGGGAACAGAGTCCAGCTGGTGGAGGTTACCCTGTGCAGTGAGCAGGGAAGTGGGGAGCTGCAGCCTTCTCCCAGGGGCCCACCAGGAGTGAGGCTTGGCAACAGCACAAGGTGCTGCTTGCCATGTTGTCATGGTTTAGGCCAGCCAGCCATAAGCACCACATGGCCACTTGCTTTCTCCTCCCACCTCCTGCCAGAATGGGGGAGGAAAATCAAGAAAAAAAAAGGTAAAACCTTGTGGGCTGAGACAGCAGGGAGGGATCACTCACCAGTTATGATGATGGGGAAAACTGACTGGACTTGGGGAAGAAATCAATTTAATTTGTTACCAATCAAATCAGAGTAGGATAATGAGAAATAAAACCAAATCTTAAAAACACCTCACCCCACCCCTCCCTTCTCCCTGGGCTCAACTTTACTCCAGATTTCTGTGCCTCCTCCGCACCAGCACCACAGGGGGATGGGGAATGAGGGTTGCAGTCAGTTCATCGCATGTTGTCTCTGCCGCTCCTTCCTCCTCGGGGGGGGGAAACCTCACACCCATGGGAGACAGTCCTCCATGAACTTCTCCAGTGTGACTCCTTTCCACAGGCTGCAGTTCTTCATGAACTGCTCCAGTGTGGGTCCCTTCCATGGGGTGCAGTCCTTCAGGCACAGACTGCTCCAGTGTGGTTCCGCCACGGGGTCACAAGTCCTGCCAGCAAACCTGCTCCAGCCTGGGCTCCTCTCTCCATGGCCCCACAGGTCCTGCCAGGAGCCTGCTCCAGCACGGGCTTCCCATGAGGTCAGATCCTCCTTCGGGCATCCCCCTCCTCCGGCGTGGGGTCCTCCCCGGGCTGCAGGTGTATCTCTGCTCCCCCATTACCCTATGGCTGCAGGGGCACAGCTGCCTCACCATGGGCTGCACCACGGGCTGCAGGGGAACCTCTGCTCCAGCGCCTGGAGCACCTTCTACCCTCCTTCTGCACTGACCTTAGTGTCTGCAGTTGTTTCTCTCACATATTCTCACTCCTCTCTCCAACTGCAGTTGCTGTTGCACACCAGTTTTTTCCCCTTCTTAAATATGTTATCCCAGAGGTGTTCCCACCATCACTGATGGGCTTGGGCTTGGCCAGCAGTGGGTCTGACCTGGAGCTGGGGAAGCTTCCAGCAGCTCCTCACAGAGCTACCCCTGTAGCTCCCTTCCCTCCCACCAAAACCCCACCACACAAACCCAGTACACATGTGTGATCCATCTTTAAGCTGTACATGCATTTATTTCTACCAGAGTTATATCATTTTTATTTAGCCATATGGCTGGAGTTTTAACATTATTTTAACATGTTCACATGTGCAGGTTTTATTACAGAGTAATGTGGTTTTTCAGTGGATGTGGCCAGGTTTGTATTTTATCCCCTGTCCATGTAGTGCCTGGACATGCTAGACAGAGCTCACTTACCTGCCCTGTTCCATTTAACTGGCACTGTCTGGATATACCTTTCATTATGGTAACCCTGCAAATTAAAATAAATGCAATGAAAGCATGAGTGAAAACATCTAAGTCTCTATTTTAAATAAAGACTTTCTGAAAATACACTTGTGCTTATAGAAGCACGATTGAAGGATTAGAGTTCTATAGTTTAATTAATTTTTCAAATTTAATTATTTAGTCATGGCATTTACATCACTCAGCATTTTTATTAGCATTTTCTACGTTGTGGTTGGAGAAAAAGGGTAGAAGAAAAAAAATTATTGGTATTTGCTTGTCAGGTATTCCAAAAGTTAGCTTTTTTACACAAGTGTGCATGTGTTTTTTTCACACAAATATACACAGAATAACCATCTTGGTTTGCTCTAAGTATAAAATAATCAGATAAGTTGAAATAATTACATGCAGAAGCTGGTAAATCTTTTGCAATTTACAGCTTAGACAGTGATGTGCTTTGGTGTCATTTGTAAATGATTCCATCTCTGATGTTAATTCTAAGAATGTTCTCACAGCATGAAAAATCCTTCCAAATCTCCAAAATGCTTCTGAAAACTCTAATACAGTGTGAAGACTTGATACTAATACATACCAGCCTGGTGAAAGAGTTTTATAGCCAGCCTGCAAGCAAATAGAGCACTTAGAGAGCACTGTTCAGCATATGTATTGTCATATATTCTCCTGTAATAGACATTGCCACATTCTTGCTCAGTGGGGTATTATTTGGAAGGATGGCTTTTTTAGCAAAATACTGTCTGCAAAGGGATAAGTTTACCCAGCTTCAGGATCTTAACTTGCTGAAGCTCCCTTTTCAACCGAGAGAAATATTCAACTGGGCTGCAGTTGTCCTTGCCTGTTTCAGATGTCGTTTCTGGGATGGCACAAATCACACTCTAGGAGGGTGTGCTCCTTGCAAGACAGTTTAGATAACTGACATATAAAGACATCTATAGCACAGCTGTGTAAACCCATGCGACAAGAATCCTACTCCTAGTGTGCATGGATCTCTTCCAGGTTGGCTGAAAAGCTTTCTGAATAGCAGTAGTCTGTGCTTTATGAAAACAGGCTGAGTCCATAGCTTCCAAACATCAAACAAAATTCTATTCTTTCTGAGCTGGGTAAGGATCAGGGCTGGAACATCTCAGCTCTAGTCCCTAGGTGGAATCCCCAAGCATAGGTCCAAAGATACTGGAAGAAAATGGAGCCCAGGCAGGGCTCTGCTAGAGAGGAAAAAAAGCAGAATTGGGAAGGAAAGCCACCACCACCACTTTTGAAGTGGGGGATCCTTTCGGTGAATGTGGGTCAGAATGGTGAACACCACAGCTAAGTGGGCCTCAGTCCCATTTTGTCTTAATTAACCACTGAGCCATACCTTTAACCTCCTTGTCTTACTCTAAGGCCTAGGAGAGAAGAAGTGGAAAGCTCATTGTCTAGTAGAACATTCCTTTTTACAGAGACCATCTTTTTTAGTCCTCCCAATGGTTCTGCTTGAATATCTCTGCAGACTTAAGGAACAAGTGGCATCTGGTGATCGACCGCCTTACAGTGCTGTTTTTGAAATTCCTGGAGTATTTTCATAACATGCAAGTCTTTGTGTGGTGGCTGTTGGAGCTGCACATCGTCAAAATCGTTTCCTCTTACATCATCTGGGTCACTGTGAAAGAGGCAAGTAAACACCCACTGTCAAAATCTTACCTATGGTGGAGACTGTCAGCATGTGCTGTGCCGTGGCACAGCCAACCGTAGGGAGATGCCTTCCTCATGTTGTACCTCACTAAAATTGTGGGATCCAGCTGGGCTTGTCAGCTGCTGGGGATCTGCCTTGACATCTTCTTCCACAGTGATATTCTATCTGCCTAGATATTCTCGACCTTCCCCTTTTCTCCAGGTATTAAGGTTTTATTAGTCTAATTCTTTGAACTCAAGAGGCGTAATCCCTCCCCTGCTCAAGCTGGCTGTGGGCATCATCCAGGGATGGAAGGTGTAGAAAAAGGTTGGGAAGGAACATCTAGGAAAATTACTTAAATTGGGTCTCATGCTGAAAGAACAGGAACATGGAACTACGCCTAAAGAAAAAGGGAGCAACACTTTTAGCTGTGCCTGTGGTGTGGGCAGTGTGAGTTCTCTACCTGACATAGCCATTCCTTGAACAGGGTTGTAGGACAAGATTCACCAAAAAAAAAAAAAAAAAAAAAAAAAATCCTTTTTCTCACATCTTTGGGGGGGAAAAGGTCAAGAAAATGAAGGTGGGTTCCACAAACACATGGATCTGTATCATCTCTTCTTTGTTTCATCTGTGCTAAAGCAGCAGAACCATCATGTGGTCCTTCGTATTTCATGTCTGTTTGTAGGGTGGGTATGCAGTTCTGTGGGTCTAATGCTACGTAGAAGATAATGTTCTTCCTAAACTGACTGTTAAGTATTTCCTTCTTCACTTGCCGCTTTGTGTCTGTGTTATTGTGAATATTGTTGTAATTTTTTTCAGTATTTTTTCACAGTTGCTGTTATGTCCCTTTCTTTTGAATTATTATTTTTTTTCAGTCACTATGGAAAAGCCCAGACTTTCTCAGTCCTCTTGTTACTCTGTGTAATTTCCATCCTGTTTTTGTGTTTTCAGGTGTCTCTGTTTAACTTTGTATTTTTAATTGCCTGGGCTCTTGCTTTGCCATATGCTCAGTTTCGCCCATTGGCATCGAGTATCTGCACTGTTTGGACATGTGTGATTATTGTCTGCAAAATGTTGTACCAGCTCACATCTATTGATCCCAGCACTTTTTCCAGTAACTGTACATTGGTGAGTACAAGTGCATATTAAAAAGGTTTGACTGCTGCCTTCTTCAGTGAAGAAGAGCAAAAGGAAGCATATTAAGTACTGAAAACTAGAGTTCATCTGATGTATTATTGTTGATTATCATTGCCTCCACAAGCAGCCTTGAACTCATTTTTTATAAACTGTTGCATTTTCCTTTTAGCCAGGAGAGAATGAAACTAAGGTCAATTTAGAAGAACTCAAAACCTCAGTCCTCTACAGTGGGCCAGTTGATCCTGCAGAGTGGGTTGGATTGAGGAAGTCTTATCCCCTGCTTGTGTACTTAAGGGTAACTTCTTTAATTATCTGTGTTGAGATTATTTTCTTATTTGTGATAAAATTAGCAATGTCTTTGAAATATCATCTGCCACACAAAAAAAGTAATTTATTGATAATAGGGAAGTACAGAGGGGAAGGAGACAGCAGAAAGCCGTATCTGTTACACAGGACGTTTCCAGAAGGGATTCAGTACCAATTAAGAGAACCTGCGTGTAGAAGTATGGCTTTCCGGCTCTACCATCTGTTAAAAGCACTCTAAGAAATGTGATATTTAAGAACTCTAAGTAATTAAAGAGGTACATAGCTTTCAGGTACCAAAGAGCTGATGCATCTAATTGGAGTAATTGCTTTGAATGACAGTATATGCTATAAGCAGTTAATTTTTTTAAGAGCTTATTCCTTAGTCACAGCTTAGAAAATATGAGTTAAGGGAATAATTCATTCAGACACTAGTAAATGGATGTCTTTTGTTTTTCTTCTTGTTTTTAGTTGATGCCTATAATAATATTTTATTATTGCTGTCTTGATTAAAAAACCCTACTTACAGGAGAAATATGACAACTCCTGGGGGAAATCTTGCATGTCTCTTCTTAAAGAATCTCCAAAATTTTGTATACATTATTTAAGGTTGTCAGAAATTTGTTTACTGAACAACAGCAAGTTTTGATCTAACTAGATTTATTCCTCCTTTCTTCCCTGAGAAGGAAATATTTGTAACCTCTGTGTGCTTTATTTGGGTAGGGAAGCCCTGCCAAGCTCTGGCGGTCAATGTATCAGGCCCTGGTAGTGCCTCAGCCTCTCAATCCCTTAGCCATGCACCTCCCACAGCTGAGAATATATGTGGGAAAGAGCAATTACTGACCTAAGAGTTCTGCATGGAGAGCAAAGTTGCCTAGTGGTGACTGACTTGACGCTAGTATCTTTACAGCTATAAATAGATAATACTTTGGGATTTGAAATTATTCTAGAAGGGTTTTCACTGACTTAGCAAATAAAATGGCTCCTCTACATAGAGGAATTCAGTTCAGTGCTAGATCTAAGGTTCCAAGCTTCAAGTCTTGATGTGTTTCTGTTATGCCCCTTTAATAACAGACATTCAAAATGTCTGCAGTGTTGAAGTAAGAAGACTATTTGTGATGGATTGTGTAAAACTCTCCCCAACAAGAGCAGGAAGTCCAGGGACAGCAAGCAAAAATAACTTATTGTCAAAAAAAAACCCAAAGCCTAAACCAAAGAAAACCAGTGGCATCTGTCTCAGGACATTCTTGTCCAAAATATTTCACATTGGACAGAGATCTAGAGATTGCCTCTTCAGCTTCAGTTATAGCTTCCTTGGAGGACTTTCTCTGAGATGATCTCTTTAAACAACTTTTGAAGTTGGTTAATACCTCTCTTCCATTAAGCATAGGGCAGATCTCCCTCATTAGAGAAAAAAACCTCTTCAGAGCAGCTCAAGACTGCATCCCAGTAAATCTGGCTTTGGGACAGAAGGAGCTGTGCCTGAGTGGAGACTGGCAGGTGAACTGTTCATTTGAAAGAGTATCCAGGATATATTTGCACTATCCAGCATCGTTGCAGTTTTAGGAAGTTAGTGCTTGTCCTCTGAACCCCTGCAAATTGCTTTGTATATGCTTGTGTCCTCTATCTCCTGCAAAGCAAAGCATGATATTTTAAGAGAAACTATAAAACATGAGAGGGCCCATGGATGGGTCAGTGCATTTTCCCTCCCCTTCCTTTCCACAACTAGTGTTCATTATATTATTTTTTAATGAGAGTCTTTAAATGTATCTTTTGAATGTCAGTATGTTTCATGAAAATCCAAGAAGTGGTAGGAACCTTGCTTTGTTTCAATTACAGTAGCTGGGAATAGGTGCCAGTGCATCTTACAGCCCGGAAGCACTCAGTGTTAATATCCATTTGCGTATTCATGGGTTTATGCTTACCAGAAAATTTTATAGATTTTTGTGACTTTGATTTTTGTTTAATATTCTTCTGATTGTGTCTCCCGTAGAATAACTTACTGATGCTGGCTATTCTGGCTTTTGAAGTTACCATCTACCGTCATCAAGAGTACTACAGATGTCGAAATAACCTTACTGCACCTGTGACTAGAACCATTTTCCATGATATTACGAGAGCACATCTGGATGATGGACTGGTAAACTGTGTCAAGTACTTCATAAACTATTTCTTCTACAAGTTTGGTTTGGAGGTAAATCACTACATATTAATTTTTTTTTCGACTATCATTCCAAACCTTTCGATTGTGTTATTTTTGAATATCAGCTTGAAGAATGTTTGACAGCTGGGTGCTTATTAGTTATCACTCATGTTAGACCTTGTCACAGTTGCTATCTGTCTGCTAGTAGTGTTTTTCCTCTTGCTTTTCTTTGTATGTCTTATTTATAACTCAACAAAAGGGATAACAGATGGGACAAGAGACAGAATTGAGACATAACAACTAATGCACAAACACACTGAAGGAACCAGGGGCTGCAGGAGCAGAAGGCGGGCAGCAGGGGCTAGCAGGCCGTTGTCTCTGTTTAAACATTTCTAAGCTTCCTTTGCCTCTGGCTGCACAAATGCATCCTTCTTTTTTGTACTTGTTACTGTATCTGTTAGCAATCTGCAGGAGCAAGAGCTCCAGAGAAGGTTATTACTGCTTCATGCCCTAGAGTAAGACAAAGTTCTTTCTCCAAAGATCTTCTCAGTAATCAAGAAACACACAGAGAATTAGGAGGGGCAGGTACAAATGAGTGAAGAGGTTTTTCTGAAGATTCACGATGTGTTCTAAATATCTGGTAGGTGTCTTATTTAGTAGAAGGTCTGCTTGTCTGTTTGCCACCAGCAGTGGCCCAGACTTCTGGGGTTTAGGGTCAGCTAGTGTATTTCTTCTATCTGCTTCACCCAATTCAGCAGCAAAACATCAGAACTGAACCTGCCTTGAACACAAGCTATTGCTGAACAAATGACTCACACAAAAAAAAAAAAAAAAAAAGAAAAAAAAGAAAAAAAAGCTTAGTCTCTGTTCCCTTCATCTGTTTGTTCACAGACACATGAAATGCACTTTCAAAAATGTTTGTAGAAATAGTGATTTTTCACTAATTTCTACAGCTATCTGAAGAAGGCAATTCCTAGGCTAATGCATCTCAAATCTAATCATAATGATGCTCTTGACCTATCTATTAAACACTGCCACCCTTTGCTACTGATAAACAGAATAAACTGTTCACAGCCAGTTCGAGGATTAAGAATAAGTGAAAATTAAAATTAATTAGCAAGCTGCTTCCTTTGGGAAATAAGCTTCATCATCCTAATCTGAGGACAGAAAAAGTCAAAGTAGTGAAGTGCACTGAATAAATGATTCACTCTGAATTATTCACTAAGTTTGAAAACATGCTTTATGGCACTGAGTGAAGGGACTACTTTAAGTGGAGCCAGAGAACAGAAATGCTCTGGGATGCAGAGCCTTTAGAAGAACGGAGAACTAAAGCTGCCTTACAGCAATTGACTGGATTTGTCCTTAGCCAACAGAAGTTGTATGGTCTAAATCCCTTTTATTTTTGTCTGGTTCCCACATGAGAATACACTTTAGTTGTTGTTATTCTTAATAGTTCCTCTTCTTTTTCACATCTGTAAGTGATTAAAATATATGGCTGTGTAACATGTGATTTGCTTGGCAGCAATTAAACACTTTGCATATAGGCTACTGTGACAATGCTCTTTCCATTCTGTATCTTCAGATATCACATAATGGAAACCCGCTTTTTTACTGTATTCACATGTTTATCACTCACAGAAGAGTATTGAAAATTTGAGGTGCTGGGGTGGGGGAGGTTGCTGCTGGAGAGATACAAACTGTCTTAGTGTATTGGTTTGCACAGGCTTCCTGCGGTCGGCCCCAGCACATGTCCAAACATTCTGTCAGGATCCAGAACAATTTCGCATTGCTGCATTGATTAGCCATCAGGTTGCAAATGTTGCTTATGTTTCTTTACTACCTTTCCAGACGTGTTTTCTTCTATCAGTGAATGTAATTGGTCAACGAATGGATTTTTATGCCATGATTCATGCCTTCTGGTTGATTGCTGTATTGTATCGACGTAGAAGAAAAGCTATTGCAGAGATCTGGCCAAAATACTGCTGTTTTCTGGCTTGCATCATTATGTTCCAGTACTTCCTTTGCATTGGCATCCCACCTGCTCCTTGCAAAGGTGAGGACACTTACCCTTTATGGACAGCAAAGTGCTGAAAAATTGAGAAGTATTCAGAAGAAAAGGATGAAGTAATTGTTATAAAGCACTGATTGCTTTTTTGTGTGCTTTTGTCAAACAGACTATCCATGGAGAAGTGGTAATGCCAACTTCAACTCCAACATCATAAAGTGGTTATACTTTCCAGACTTCATTGTGAGACCAAACCCTGTCTTCCTTGTCTGTATGTATTTTAGCATATAGTTGTGAAATGTTTACATGTCGTTTGCTTAAAACATCTGTACAGTGTAATTTGAAGCTGGCCTTTTATTTACTGTTCGGCAGCAAGCTGACATTCTGTGGGAGATTGAATACTAAGTGTGACTCTGTATGTAGTAGAAAAATTCAAAGAATAAGTCATTTCTGCATCTATTTTTACCATACCCATTTTTTAGTGAAGCGGCATCAAAAAGCATGATTTCCTCTTTTCTAATTTATTTCTCAATAAAAATCATAGAAGATGACAGGTAAAAAACCCCTAAATATATTAATAAGTTTCAAATCAGTGTAAAATATGTAGAAAATAGCACAGTCTCGGATGTTCGAAGTGTGGGAAAACAGTCTGGTGACTACACTGTAATCTATCACCACCACTTCCTACACCTGAACTAATGACTGAAATTTTCCTTGCAACCACTGCTTTCTCCTAGATGATTTCATGTTGCTGCTGTGTGCATCCTTACAAAGGCAGACATTTGAGGATGAAAATAAAGCTGCAGTACGAATCATGGCTGGAGACAACGTGGAAATTTGCATGAATCTTGATGCAGCATCTTTTAGCCAGCATAATCCTGTTCCCGACTTCATTCACTGCCGGTAAGAACTGGATCTGAAACATTTTGAAAATTGAATGCTCCTTTTTTAAAGTTCTCTAGTGTCAAAGTAACTCCCACAGCTTCAATTTTTACTTGGAATTTATATTATGTATGTTCCCATCTCATAACATACCTTTTACTGCTGTATGAGACAGCAGATAGATAGCTTCTGTGTAATCAGCTTCTGGTTTAGAAAAGGGCAGATGAAAACAAGCTCTTCTTACGCTGCTGGTTGTTTTAAGTGCTCCCCAGAGGGAAGTTCAGTGATAAATTTGCCTGAAAGCATGTATGCCCTACATGGATGCCCTGTGGGGCAGCATTTATGGTGGACTTCAGTGCTCTGGTGGCTTCCCCAAAAACACAGGCATGTTAGCAAGAATCCATTGTAGTCTGAACTGACCCACGTAGATGCTTAATCCCACAAAGTCGTCAGTCATATCCTGCTGAGTTGGTGTCTAAGTACAATCAAAATAATACTCTAATATAAGAGACAGTCCTTTGTGATATTTTTGTCTAGGCATAAGAACCATAAAAGTGTCTTGGAAGGACAACTGGCATGTCTTCCTGTTTCTCAACATTCACATAAGATTAAGAAGGTGAATAACATAAAAAGGGGATAGAGCCTGAGAGAGTCCGTTCTGGATGGTCTTGAAACAATGTAGCCATTCCTATCAGGGCATTTCAGTAAACATGGATTAGCTCAGCTCTTCTGAGTTGTGCTGGATATACTCTTAATTGAAGTTGTCTCTGAAAGTTTGATGCAGTATTACAAGAATAAGTGGAAAGAGTAAGATTTCTTAGGTATTGTGTTTTGTCAGACTAGGTGTCTGTTTTGTGAGTGCATGTTACCATCAGATGTCTGAGTGTGAAAGGAATTAAAAAAATTGAACAACTGTCTAGCAAAATCTCCTTTTTGCTGATGAACTTTTATTTCTTTTACCAGAGAAGTGCTATCACCAGAAGCCCTTCTCAAGATCTCTAAGCTGATCCTGCTGTTTCTGTTAGAAATAGTGGCCAAACACATCTTGAAATAGCTTTGAAGAGGAGACCATTGAAACACATTAAGTTGACTCATTTGTCCAGAGATTTATAGTCACTTTGGGCAAAGGGTGAAGAGTTGTCCCCCTTGAGTATTTCCAGTCTATGCAGTGGACCCAGTGCTCCAGATCCAGTAACATAAGCAGAAAGAGAGAAGTCATAATCTCTCTTCAAAATGCTCCATCAAGTGAGGATGCTTTCCAAAAGACCTCTGCCAAGTAGGGATTGGTTAAGAGGAATGTGTAGGGGAGATTGCCCGAGTGTTTTTCTTGCCACTGCAGTGGTGTCCATCTTAGCAAAAGGTAATGCAGCAGGTGCATCAGGCACACTGGTGTGATTGGTCACTGGCAAAGACCGTCACTGGTGACCCAATTGCTGGCAGAAAGAAAAGATTGAATTTTTCCTTCTTAGTCCAGAAAAATAATCATTGTGGAAAAAACTCATTAATGATGAGAATGTGTTTTAAGGCTATCTTCAGAAGGGAAAAAGAGGCAAGAAAATAACTGGTTTTTAAACAGCCTCTTTTGGCATCTTTTCAAAGTTCCTTGGAATCTGATAGGTATTTTTGGTTGTCTGTACAAGATATTCCCAAATGGCCAATCATGAAAAGTTTAAAGCACAGAGGATGTTCTTTGAAGATTTGGATGGGAATCAGAGTCAGGTTTATAATGGAAAGCAAAGTCCAAGATGAACTGGCCTGATGCCTCTCCACAATCATTTGGGTTATGTTCTGTATTTTGAGTCATATGCATGGTATGCATCAGCTTGAAGTAATTGGTGGCATCACATCTGTTCAAACAGACTGCTTGGCATGTGCTGATAAAATACACCTGTGTATAGACTATTAACAATATGCAACCATTTAATTAGGAGTTTGCAACTTATATTAAGAAGTAAGTAATATTGCTGGTGTAGAGTACAAAAAAAAAAAAAAAAAAAAAAAAAAAAAAACCAAAACACAAAACCAGAAAATCAAAGAATCCCATTAGTAGTGGCGAGCTGAACAAATAAAGTGGAATCACTTTATACTTGTTCCAGCTAAATACAGAAATCTGTGCGACTGTTTCATGTGAAGTTTTATGTTGAGTGAATAAGAAGTAGAATGAAAAAAACAAGGTAGAGAAAGAAACAGAACAGAGACATTTTTGTCTGAAAAAATACATCAAATGAATAGAAACCCTATTAACTTGAGGAACAGAGGAAATTCCTGTTTATGATATCCTTTCTTGTAGATGCTCAGGCAGGTAAGCTGTAACTTCTTTGTTTGTTTGTTTGTTTGTTTGTTTGTTTGTTTGTAATGTGAGCTTGCTGGTCTGTAATGGGAACATACTTGTAGAACAATGTATATAGGTATAAACAGACCTTTCTTTAATAGGAACTGCATGGTAGATCCTGTGTTCCTGATGGTATCTTTCTTTTCTTTGAGCCCTTAAGTATCTCCTTTAATGCTTTCACTACAATGCAGATTTTCCCAGGCTTTAGATGATGTTATTTTTGAGAGGTTGCACTGCACATATGTAATCTTAACTGCCTAATTTGCTTCAAAGAAGCACCAGATAATGGCTGGACAGTCTCTTAAAGTGACTGAATCTTTTATTAGGGCATATAAATCTTTAAAAAGAAGGACTCTCAAGTTCTGGATAATCCACCAAAGATATACCTCTGAAGAAAATGTATGCATCTGGCCTCCATCCAAGACAATTTGGAACTGAAAGGACTTTGTCTGAAAACATTTCTTGCATTTTGCCGTAGAAGTTTCAGAATGGTCTAAATGTTTAGTGACATGGACAAGAATTTGGTTCAAAGCTTATCCAAGCAAGTGAAATGCAAAATGGCATTTCTCCAGAAGTCAGTCAGAAAGAGCCAAACAAATAAGTGAAGACAACCTGGTCATGAATAAATCACAAAGCATAAAAAAATTTAGTGCTTAGTATTAATGTGTTTTCTGAGAAGCCCAATGTGTATTTACTGACATGTAAAAGAAGTGGCCATTGTGGATCAAAGCACCCTTTCTGATGTGTCTCTTCCCTTGAGAAGATGCCTGTTGGTCACTGTTCTAGTAGGCATGGTTAAAAAGCTTTTAACTGCAATATAAACAGTGGCAGAAAAAGAATGTGTTTCCAAATGCTGAATTTTCTTCTCTCTGGAGAAGTAATTGAGCTCAACAATGATAAATACACTCTAAGGAAGAGATTTCCTGAAATTTTCTTGTCCTTCCACCCACATATTTCTCAGGGGATATGTGCTTGACCCTGAGGGAGAGCACAACCATAGGCCTTTGAAACAGAAATAAAAACGAAGAAGAGAAGTAGGGGCTTTTAAAGTGACACAGGATTTAAAGTGACTTCACTGAGGATAATCCTTTCCCACAGTCTCTGATGCTGGAAAATCCTTGTTTCAGTTCCCAAGCAGTTTTCAGACGTTCTTCTAGACATTGGCAGGGAAAAAAAATGGGGTTGTAATCTACTTTTTTCCTTTTAAAAGCAGAAACAATATTAACAGGCAGTCATTGAACAGTCTCCTTTAGTGCCTGCACCCTGGGAACCATCACCAGGTGAGTCGGGTGAAGTCTCTTAAAGGCAGCTGTAATGCCTTTCTTGGAACTACACTTCTAACTTCAGGTAGTGAGAGAGTATCTGCAGGTCATCATTACAGGCTTCCCGTCATATTTGTTGTATAAAACAGATAAATATTTTGGTGCTAATAAAATGAACCTTAACAAATAAAACAGCTTTTGATTTGGGAAGTTTTAAAGTGAATAGAAGCATGAAGGAAGGGATTCACTGGTAAGAAAGTGAGAGTAAGAGAATATCAGTCCTGGGAGAGAGCTTGATGAAAATAGTGGGAACTAAGAGCTGTAGGATGCACAACACTAAATTTGAAGAAGTCCATTGAAATAAGGGAGCTAATTTTCAGAAGCTTCCATATAGCTATTGGCAAAAGGAAAATCAGTGAAGCTTCCTTCTGAAGACTAAAATGGAGCTACAGGGAAAGGCTTTGGGGATGGAGGCTTGGTGAGAAATTAGCAGTATCAGGATTCAATGAGGAAATGGATTGTGATGCAAGGTCACACAGGCTGCTAAGAGTGTAAGGAATAGGACATATGGAAGAGGGAAAAGAAAGAAGAAATTTGGTGAGTAGAGGTAGGTTACGGAATGCATATATATAGGGATAATATGCCTGAAGGAGAAGGTAGGCATCAGAAGAGGGCTGCAGGAAGAGCCCTGGAGTTCTGTAGATGTGGTGAGCCACACACAAAGGAAGACAGGTAGCTGATAAGGGAAGGCAGTGAAGCTACATGAGAACAGCTCCAGCATGAAGAACTGAGCTGCATCAGTCAGTGCATCAGCATAATGTTCTGTCATCAGTGCGTAAGCAGAAGTGTGTTCTTTGCCTGAACTTCAAAGCACTGGCTGAGGACAAACACCTGTCCTCAAAGGGGTTATCAGCTGCAGCAGCAGCAACACCATCCAGTGCCTGCAGGCAAAGGTCTGGACACTAGACTGGCCGCAGCCAAGCACATCATTAAGTGCGCCAGGAACACAACTACACCTAGACCAATCTCTTTGCAACAGGCTGGATTGTATTACAGTTAAAAATTAATTCCTGTGGAAATAAAATATCGAAGCAATCGTGATAAGACTAATAAAGCTTCAGTAAAGAAAAGCAGATCGTTTGATACGGAGAGCCATCTGAGGTTGCAGTAGCTTTGATGGATGGGTGGAATGAAATTCAAACTTTGTCTTCCTTGGTTTTGAGCAAAGTGGTATGGTAAATTATTCCAAAATGTTTTCCAGAGTATCAATGGGTTCTGCTAATGACACAGTTGGCAAAACAGCATTTTTGTTTTTTATTCATCTTTCAGGTTTCTTCTGTGTAATTTCTCATTCAGAGGTTATCATGCTATGAAAAGCCATAGTTTGATGCTCTTGGTACACTGGTGTAGTGGCTAATCTTAGTCCGATGTATGGCTGTATTCCTTGCACCGAGCTCCACACTTCCACCTTTGCATTAATCACACCAGCAGTGAGTTGGTTCATAGTCTGAATGATAGGCTCCGCCAAAATAAATAGGCTTTTGCAAATTTGCTTCTTTAAATGATTCAAAGAGCCAAAGCCAAAGAAGGGGCTGGAATGCAGAGCTGAGGAGATGAAGGGGAGTGGGACTGTCCCCTTGGGAAGCAGTTGGCTCTCAGATTTCCTAGGTGTGGGGTCAATTGCCACAGCCTGAGGGTGGCCTCTCCTGTCTATGACTGGATGTGGATTTAAAGACCACTTAGACGATGAGGTTTGGAAGGTTTACATGGCATTAATCTAATGATCTGTGTGGTCTGCAGTGAAAGCATAAAATGATGGTATATGCTATCCAAGACTAAGCATTTTCTGCTATCTGTGAAGAAGTTTTCAGACCAAGAGTAAGCACCCTTACTGACCTTCTGGATTTTCGTAGGGTCTTTTTAGCTGTTGGGGTGCCTTTGTGCTTCAGCTTCCTACTGTTGTGTTATAACCCCCAGAGCAAAGAACTGAAACTCCTCAATTCCTAACTTTCTGGAGCTTGAGGCAGAATTTAAAGATTTGCATCTGAGAATGTGTGAAGTGATTTGAGAGGTGATATGTTGAGAACTCCCTCCCCTAAGACAGGTCTTTGTTCCTGCTCTTATAGCACTTGACCTACCTATATCACTATAAACAATCAATGAATATTAGGGGGATGCATGACTCCACACTGTAACAGACAAGGAGTTTTGGCATATTGCAGCTGAAAGAAGTGTGATTTCAGGAATATTTTTATCTACCTGAGACTACTCAAGTATAGTTCTGTTGATTGTGTTCAATGTGGCATTGTTCTTGGGCCAGCACACAGGTACCTGGCATGGTTGGTGATATTCATTGTTAAGGTCTGCCCTGGATGGCTTGTTCAAACACCATATTGTAAGACGTCTACTCCAAAGTGAATCCTTGTGAGCCATTTTTATGTTTGGGCTTGCTTCTAATTCCATATTTTTAAAAATAAAAAATATTTCCATCTTTAAGAGCTACATCATTTGTCACTTGACACAGTTGTATTGTCTCCTGCCTTTTGAGACACTTTTCTTCACATCCTGTATTGTTGGTTTTTTGGTTTAGAGATGTCTAATGCTATTGTATTTCATGTATATTTTGAAAATGAGAAGAACAATTGTATCTAATATTTTAGATGATTGGTTAAATGTAGGAAATTGTTAGCATTATAGTGAAAAAGTAGCTCTTGTCTTCCTTTTCATATTCTCTCTAATTTCTGGAATTTTTAGTCTGAGAGTGATATCTGCTGTTGGATTGCCACTCAACCATGTGTATATGTTGAAAAGTTTATATCCAACCAGCTCCAGTTCTCTTTAAGAGTCAGAGTCCATTTTTATTGAAGAGTATTAAGATGTTCTTGTTTGATTGATCAATTTAGTTCCACTTTGGACTTCTCTCTAATGATGCTGATGCATTTTCTTGGTAGCAGAGGACAACAGTTTTGAAATATTGCAGTTGTTAGAGCAGTGGCAGGAAGGCAATCTCTTCTAGCCATCCTGCACATCAATAGTTATCATTAAAGGAACACAAAATATTATGGTAGTTTTTTTCTGGGGAAACAGTGAGAGCACCATTTCCAGTTCATATTAAGTTAGTGAAGACCTGTTTAAGTGATGTCTTCCTCTTCTTTATTTTCCCAGTATGTATAGATTCTTTATTAATGTTTTATCCCCCAAAACCCAGTAGCATCTCTAAAGTCATGACATTTTCAAATTTCACAGGCAGTAGTCCATGAATTTCTTAAATGTTTGCAGGAAATAAACGTAAAGGTGCTTTCTCGATACCTTTCGTTAAATGCCTCTCTTTCGCTCTGGCAAGTGAAATGTATAATATAGGCCTATAAATGTAGGACTATAAATACATACTCCTAGAAAGTTCTGAGCCTGAGAACATCAAGCAGCAGGGGCATTTTTATGTGGTTTCATACAGTGCATTTAGTTAATTTACTCCTTACATGGTTTGGCTTAGGTATATGTGTACTCCTATAGGGCTGTCTCCCTGCCTGGTTTCCGGACAAATCTACTTTTGGAGCCTGGGTGAACAGACCCTGAAAACACAGTTACATCTGGAATGAAAACCCTAAATGGGGGGAAACTGAGAATTGGTTGGTTTTGCAGTGTTTGGCTATATGTAGTACTTGATATTACCTTTGGCAGATATTCTTATTTGAAAGCTCTCTGAGTTAATACTAAGTCAAGATTTTAAGGAATCTGAAAATACCAAATTGTTTCTCACTCATTCCCACTGTGGGCCAGGCTGATTTCAGATAGCTCTGTCTTGTAGCTTTCTGGCAAATGTTTCAGTAAATTCTATCACATTTACATTCTGTAGGAACCTTTTACCTCTCAAAACTTTTACAGTTTATGTCCATTGGAGAAATATATTTTTAACAGCTGTCTTTGAAAACTTGGTTTCTAACCAGACTGAATTCCCTAGTAGTCATCAATAATACAGAACTGTTTACAGTGGAATACTGTAGCTGGCTTTTGAAGATAGGTTTGCTATAGTGTTGTTCAGACTTCTTAGAAGATGAACTCAGCTTTTAAACTGCATATGTAGCATTGACAGATACTATCATTCTATCAAGAAGTTTGGTGAGAACTTGTTTTTCCCCCTTTCATGATACAAGGCTTGATCTTACAGGGGGATCAAGGGGCCTACAGGAGGGATGGGGAGGCACTCTTTATCAGGGAGTGTAGTGAGAGGACAAGGGGTAGCAGGTATAAGCTAAAAGAGGGCAGATTTAGATTAGATATTAGGAAGACATTTTTTCCTGTGAGGGTGGTGAGGCAGTGGCCCAGGTTGCCCAGAGAAGCTGTGGATGCCCCATCCCTGGAGGTGTTCAAGGCCAGGCTGGATGAGGCTTTGAGCAACCTGGTCTGGTGAAGGGTGTCCCTGCCCATGGCAGGGGGGTTGGAACTCGATGATCTTTAAGGTCCTTTCCAACACAAACCATTCTATGACTCTATGATTCTATGATCCTGCATGATGCGAAGTGCCTTGACTGGGTATACCAAAGTGCTTATGCACATGAATGAGTTAGAATTCAGTATGTGAGCTGGGAAGACCCATGAATGAGCTAGACCCACTGACCTTGGTGTTAAACGAGTGCCTGAATGCTGAAGTAAGATGAGAATCCTCAGCAGACCTCAAGCACAAATATCAGCCAGTAGCACAGGCAGAGGAAAGGTAGCACTGCCCTCAGAAAATGGTAACTTTTTCTCCTTCTTTTACTTCCAGGTCCTACTTAGACATGTATAAGGTGATAATATTTAGTTACCTCTTCTGGTTTGTGCTTACTATAATCTTCATAACGGGAACCACAAGGATCAGCATATTCTGCATGGGCTACTTGGTAGCCTGCTTTTATTTCCTTCTCTTTGGTGGAGATCTGTTGCTAAAGCCCATCAGGAGCATTCTGCGTTACTGGGACTGGCTGATTGCCTACAATGTCTTCGTGATCACAATGAAGAACATCCTCTCAGTAAGTAGCTGCTGCCTTTCCTCTGCCCTCAACACTTTGGTTTCATTCGAAGTGCTCACAGTCCATTGAGTGGTCATTAAAAATAATTTTTCAGGCCCACAGCTTTCTGCATCTGCAAAGCAGGCTCCATTTTGATTCAGAAACTGCAAGTGCATATCCAGGGAATGGTGATGCGTATACATTATAGGAAAATGTGCACCCTTGTATTCAGTTGGGCTCTGTGAAAGCTCACAAGCTATTTTTGAAGGGCCATGTTCTGGTTTCTTTTCCTAGCAAAGTCTCTCCTTAGAAGTCTTGTGAAAATCTCAGTGGAGTGAGAAATTAGTAAGAAGTGCAAGATTAGTCATACCATTGATAAATGGTGCACATTTAATTAAAACTTTTATTTAAAACTAGAATTTTCAAGCCTAGTACTAGATGCAGTTGCCGTGTGATGTAATGTAATTAGTGAAGTTGACTACAAACTTACAAACTCCATTCCTGTTTCCTTTAGAACTAGTGTGAAATTCAGGTGAAAACAGATATATTTGATAATTAAATGTCAAATTCTTCTGCAAAATATTGAAGGTTTTCTTACGTTAATTAACTCTTTAGAGTGGATTCTTGCAGTGGCACTGATAAGTGATTGAGACAAGCCAGTAATTTTAATCTTCTTGAAAGATAAATTTAGATTTATTCCTGGCAATTTGTTTTTAGCTTTGAAGATTTTTAGTGCTGGACTGAAAAGAGCAGACATTTTTCTTTTTACATTTATATAAGTCACTGTACTGGAATAAAATTGATTTATGGGTGGTTTGAATTTGCAAAAGTCTTAAATACTTACATATGTGCTTCATTTTATGCTTGTAAATTCAGTGAAGCTACGCGTGTGTTAAGCTTGTCCATGTGTGTTTGCAAGATTAAGTCAGTGATTTATAAAAGTTGCTTAGCTGTCACATTGCATCATGTGCCAGACATATCACTTTCTCTGCAAAAACACAAACAAAACCCATATACCTCCTATTTCACTGATAATCAAAAGAACCAATTCTTGCTATTTAAAAGTGATGTGTGTCACTGGTAAAGACACCCTTCAATTCTTTTATTAATGAGATATAATACCCAATGCCAATGGCAGTCACAGTATTCTCATGTAATGTAAAGAGGTGCAATGCTTTCTTTGTCTGTATTTCTGCTATGTTTTGTTATATGAAACCATTCTTTTACTTTCCAGATAGGAGCATGTGGCTACATTGAATCATTAATTAAGAATAGTTGCTGGTTGATTCAGGCGTTTAGTCTGGCTTGTACAGTTAAAGGCTACCGTATTCGTAAGTATAGCTCATTTGTCTTCATAATTTTCCTTAAAAGAGAGAGTGTACTTTGGACAGATCCTCATCTATATACTGGACGTGATGTGCATGATATAGAATTGGCAAATTGGGCTATCAATCCTAAACCTAAGTTCAAATCCTAGACTAGTAATTGGGGCTGTGCTCCCTCTCAGCAGACACTTCTCTCTTCTCTGCAGACACTGGCACAGGAGAGAAGATGAAAAGTCCTTGACTGTCCTGGCAGCAACTCTAAACATCAGTATGTTATCAGCCGCCTTCTCAGCATAAATCCAAAACATAGCCTCTTACTAGCTGCTGTGAAGAAAGTTAATTCTGTCCCTGCCAAAACGAGGACAGTTGACTAGCAAGAAAGAATATTGAAACTATTTCGTAGAACATAGGAGATACATATGCTGAGTGAACTATTAACACCCCCACACACATATGCACAACCAGCTTTTGCTGTAAATGAACAATTTGGTGATACCAACACTTAACAGTTTCCCTGTATATGCAGGTGATGTGACACTTGAGGGTATGGTTTCACTGAACAGCTTGAGCTAAAATGTCAAGTCACCATCACTGCAAGGAGAGGGCACCTTTTCCCAGCTGCAGAATCCCACTCCTCCATGTGTGCCAGGTTCAGTTGCTCAAAGGGTAAACCAGTTCAGCTCACTGAAATGGCAAGAGGCTAAGGCAGCATAAAAGTGATAAATTTTGCAAGCATAGTGAGTTTAGGCAAATTTTTTTTTTTTTTACAATTATTCTCGTGTTTGTAGTGGTAACAGGGAGGGATTGGATAGTGTGTGTGGATGGATATAGCAAAAGGGAGGAATGAAGCATGGAGAGCAAGACACTTCACTTCTCAATGAGCTATTAATTTGGCTCCACTTTGTCCTGACACCTTGGACTGATGGTTTGAAAACACCAGATTTTTTAAGTGTTTTTTGCTGAATTTAAAGAAGTGTTTCATACTAGTGAGTCTGCAGCAAAGTTCTTAATTCCTGTCTTCATGTTTGATCTTAATAGATAAGTGGGGAGTAGGGGAAAAGAAAGGAAATAGGAAGATACAAATTCACAAGATAAATGGTGCCCAGTAGGTCTTGCATTATCCGAAACTTTTTGAGCAGCAACGGAAACTTAGAGGCAGGTTTCCAACTTCCCAGGGGATGGGCACAGCAGGCTTTGAAGCTCTTGGAGCTTGACCTTTCAGACCTATTAGACTGGCTTGCTTGATTGTAAAGCGAGCTTCAAGACAGAGTCTGTCCCTTGAGTCCTTCTGCTCTCTTCTATAGAGCAGCATAGGCCATTTAGTTTATAGTCTAGCTCTGCAAAACCCAGTTTTATTTTTTTAATATCCCCAAGAGAACTGTCTTTTAGAGAATAAAGAAAGGAAGGAAGAAAGAAAGAAATAGCCCAAGCCAAAATCTAGAGGTAGAAGGAATGGGATTTCCTCTCTGCCTGTCTCCTCCTACCCCAAAGGAAGCAGCTTTGTGGTTTCAAATATTTTTTCTCTTATGCAATGGAAAGAAACATTTAACTGAGTTGTGGAGAGGAAAAATAAAAATATTAGGTGGTGGCAGTCAAAAATTTATTTTGACAAAAATAAAACACTTTTTCATGTCGATAGTGTTCTGAATAGAAAAATGAGACAAAAAGTCATTTTCAAGTGAAAAAAAAATTTAAACATGCCATTTTAGAAAATACTGAAATGTAATATTTCAGTCTAACAAAATATACTTTTTTCCCATTCTTTGTTTTCAAGTACTTAGTAGGATAGAGTGAATTTGTTTGCAAATGATTCACTTTTGGTGACTTCTCAGTTTTCATGGGATTCACATTGTTGGAAGCTTTCCAGTTTGCTGCAAAAGAAAATATGGGAAACTTCAAATGGAAATGCGTGTCTGTTTTCTTAAGAAAAATCTAATTAAATTACCTCAGTTCAAATAATTTTAAAGGTTAAAATTATTTAATAGATGAAACAATATAAAAAAAATACTTAATACAACAGTTCTTATGCTGATTGTCTTTTTTCAGCAACCAACAATCAAGATTGTAAATTGCCCAGTGGTGAAGCAGGAATCATTTGGGACAGTATATGTTTTGCTTTCCTCCTGCTGCAAAGAAGAGTCTTCATGAGTTACTACTTCCTGCACGTGGTTGCAGATATAAAAGCTTCTCAGATCCTAGCATCAAGGTAACATAGTTTTAAAAACTTAAATAAACTAGCTCAAGTCTCTCATGATTACGGTACTTATTTGTTTATGATAGGTAATTCTGAAAGAGTCTTTTAACGTTGGTTTAAACAATCCATGCTAAATTCATAAGTGCAAACCCAACTCTGACAAAGCACACATGAGAAAACAAATTAATTGAGAATCTGATAGAAATTAAACCATCTTTCCTAGCAAACACCATCTGCTGCTCTCACAGCCCTTATTAAAAGCTGTGAAAGTTGATGTGTGTTACAGCATTCTCTCAACATCAATATGTATGAGAGCGAATGCCAGAGTTTCAAAGCCTTGGAAAGAAAACACGCAGCTATCAGAGACTGTTTGAGACAATGGGCCTTAGAGATCATGACTCCAAAAATGTCATATGAGGAAGAATACAGGAAAGTTATGACATCTGGCTGAGCAAGACTATTGTGAAGACACTCAGGTAGTGTCACATCACTGAACACTGACAAGGTGTGGCAAGGCCCTCTGTGGGCCTGTTACTTATACTTTATCACAAGCATCTAGTCATAATTATCACTAGCACAACCATTCTGTTTTTTAAAAAGAAGGAGAATCAGGAATTAAATTCTGATTTTAATTTCAGTAAGATTTCTAAGTAATTACTTTTTTCCATATTAAATGTATTGTGGCATTTTTGTTTTTTCACAAAAAACATATGAACATTGATTTCTGTCTGTGTTTGAGGGCAAAGTTTTGCTTGTGTGTCCTGAAAGGAAGTATTTTTTATTTTCCTCTTCTTCCCCCCTCTGGGATTACTTTAAAAAGCAGGCATGTTTAGCTGCCCATACTGAAAGAAATTCACCACTGTAAACCAGGCTACCAAAAGATCTCTACCTCCGTCCCATATTGCCTCTCTCAGACTTTTGCTCTGGGTTGAATTTCACTGCTGATGCCCGAGATTTCTGGATACTGCCTTTCTGCAGCTTTTTTTTTTTTTTGTATGATGTGTTCACAGTCAAAATAGCACAAAGCCAAATCATGAGTATCAAAATACCTCCTAATTTGGAAAGTTTGCAACCAGAAAGAAAGAGCAAGCTCATGTAAATGGCACTGGGCTGGGTTGAAAGAAACATTTTTGGTTCCTACTTACAGATTCATTTCTTTGGGTAAGTTACTGAACCTACCCAGACTTGAGTTCTCCAGCAGCAGAAGTGGAGATGTACTGGCCTATGTCAGGACCTTTGTTAAAATAAATGTATTAATGACCAGGAAGTGACAAGATATTACAGGAAGGAGGGTAATATAAATAAAGTGATATAATTATTTTTTAGTCAGCTGCCTGCATTGCTAAAATCCAAGCTTTGAATTTACATGGACAATGGAGAAGGTCAGGTTTGGATTCAGACATCATGGTCTGAGCCTGTCTTCTAGTTAAAGTTATTATTCTGAAATACCTTGCCTAAAAAAGATTAAATTGTGATTCAAACAGTGATGAGTGTCCAGTGACAGTTTTCAATAGTCCATAAGAATTTAGGAGTGATGAAGTTGCTAAGGGGAATATGTCCTTCTTTGTTGTACTTTAGGACAATAATGAAGGCCAATATTGATAGTATTCCTTTGAAAAAATATAATTATGATTATCCTGCATATTACATGGAAGAGTTATTTATCTCACAAAAAAACGTGGTTGAAAAATTAATTAGAAGTGGTCTTATGAAACTATAGCTGTTCTTACTTAATTCCTGACAAATAGCTTTAATTCTATGCTACTTCTTTAAGAGAGACTTTGAGACTCTTTGAGAGTCTTCAAGAGCTGATGAGTGAATAATGAAAAATGTCCAACACATGTGATCTGGACATCCAAATCAATGGGTCAGTTACATTTCTAATGAAATTGAGTTAGAAGCCGTATTCTTTTGGCACACCAGAATCTTGCTCAAGAGTTTGTGTCATCAGATTGTAAGCACTGTAGTGTTCAGAGGGTAAAAGTGAAGCTGAAGCTGTGCTCATCACAGCCCTGGATAAAGCTGGATTTTGCTCACAACTTCCAGGGGGCTGAGGCAGAGGAATGAGGTGATTATAACACTGAAATGGCTATAAAGACCAAATCCTAGAGGTATGCAAGAAGTCCTAACTTGATCTTGAACACGTGTTATGTGTTCTTAAGGACTGGTAACTGAATTCCTTGAACAGCTCCTAGAGGAACTTACAGTCTGAGTAGGGATCTCAGTGTTTGGCTCCAGATCTTGAAATTATTGACTGTAAACAGATCAGTATTCTGGCATAATTGATTATTTCTTTCAGGCCTTGGATAATTTTATTTTATGCAAATTAAGTCATGTGCAGAGGGAACACAGAATTCTCTGTGATTACCTGGCATAAGGGAAACGTAGAAACATTTAATATTTCCTCTCCTTTTTTCCTTTCTTGTGCCCCCCTTTCTGCTGTAGGGGTGCTGAGCTTTTCCAGGCTACAATTGTGAAGGCTGTAAAGGCGAGAATTGAAGAGGAAAAAAAATCAATGGATCAACTGAAAAGACAGTATGTATTTAATGTTTATATATATATATATGTGCACATACATATGCAGATATTTCACTGATTGTTGGTATTTGTCTAGCACCTTCTTTTATAGAAATGCTGACTAAGTTTTGAAGTATGATTTCACAATTACAAAAATTACTCTCTGAGCGTTCAGAGATCTTAGGTATTCCAATATTACATAGTTTTAGAGTCATCTTTTCCAAAAAGACAACATACGGCAGAATCTAAAATTTCATTTAAATGTAGAATTACATTTCTAGGACACAAGGTTGTGAGGTTAACATAAACAATCAGAATGGAATATACTGACTTACCTGCTCCTCAGTGAGCCTGAAAGTACAATGGAAACAAGCTGTTTCCTATAAACTAAGAGAGAAGATGTGTGAACCCTTCTGTTTGTTCTGAAGTTTCTTCTAAACCTTAGAAATCCAATTATGACAGGTTAAGAAGGTAAGCTTATAACTGTGCTGTATTTTGTATCTGCTAGAGGTCCATCTCAATTGTAGTTTTGGGTTATCCTGTTTTGTGTAATATGAATGCATACAACGTAGATGAAATGGGGGGGGGGGGGGGGGGGGGGGCCCCCCCAGCCATTGTGCTAATTCCCCACGTGGGAGGAATCCTTTTTCCTCTTTCTTTCCCTCCACTAGTTATCCTGTTGTGTTCTCAACTTGTCCCTCCCCACATCTCAGAAGAGTAGGACAGTCAAGTGCAAATCCCGTATGAAACTCATGAAAAGGGTAGGCAGATTACTAATCAGAAGTGCCACATTAACCCTGTCTCACTTGAAGGTGCAAGCCTAGATGGTTATAAAATAGGAGACTGAGACACAGGAACTGGGTTAAAAAAACCCCAGAAATTGAAACAGCAAGGCACCTAGTTAGGGAAGCTGTAGTTAAGAGCCACCTAAATAGCCTGAAATCACTATGGGCTAAGGAAACTCGGTAACATTCTGGCCCTGCTGCAATGGATGAACATATTCTCCTTTAGTTTACCATTATTAGGATTTTGTTCCGTATATCTGTATTCCTGGTAAAATTTGCTGGACGCTTGTTGCTTCCATTTCATTTGTGATTCCTTCACTAGTTATTGACTGCAAAATATATATGTTTACATTCATTGAAAATATTTGCATTCAGCTTTACTGGCCTGGAGATCCTTTCTCTTTATACAGCCAATAAGCCACTGCTTTCTGTTGGGTGCAGCCAGCATGCTTCTTTAATAACTGCAAAAAGCTTTCAAAGCTCCTCCACCACCAAGCATGAAAAGCCATTGCTGCTTCCCAACCAGACGCCAAATCTGACTCCTGACAACCTCTTTTACACCTGCATAACTGAAGAAGCATCAGAAGGCTGCAGGGAGAGTCCTCCCTGCCTGAATGCTTGGGGTTTCCCACCAGATGATGTATTGGGCTGTTGCTGGTGCTGCTCTGCGCTTGAATCAATCTTATCCCAATTGACAGGATGTGACTGTCCTGGAAATCATTATTTTCTGTTGATTCTGCAGATTTTAAGATCAAGGAGATGATATTGCTTGCAATAGTGCCAAAACTAATTTATGTTTCTCTAAACCTTACTAGTTTATATTTGCAGGATGTCTGACTTCAACAATAGAGGGTGTTTTTTTATTTAGTTCAATATTATGCTTCAGTACTTCATACAGTTTAAGCTCATTAGGATGACGAGAACTGTTAGCCTGGACAGAAGGTTTGAACAGTCAGGTTGTCCTGACTGATATAGCGTAAATTCAGCAGCAGATGAATGATAGGGACAGAAATCTAATAATCTACCAAATAATAACAGCTAGCTGAGATGAAAGAGTTTTTCCCTCTCTGGTGGGTGGTTCTTCCCTAACAAATAGACAGATTAATAAAACTATTTAAGTGCATTTTGATCACTGCAGTTACAAAATCATTTGCTTCTAATCCAGTTGTATTAAAAGGACTTATCCCTGTTGATTCCAATTTTTTTTTTTTTACTGCCAATGCCATTTTTCAAACTGTGAAAACGAAGTTTTATAAGACCAGGTTGCGCTAACTTTACAAGATTGCAAACAAGAGGATTGAAGGCTTGCCTACATCTGGACAAAACGGAACCAGTTTAAGTCTTCTGTATTTCCAGATCTGTGCTACAAATTAGAGCCTAAGGGGTGAAGATATGGCACAAATAGTTTAGGAACAGCCACATCCCTGGTTCAGAGTAGCAAGTTTCAGGAAAACCACTGCATTGGGCAGAAGTTCTTTTCTCAGAGCTTGATTTGCTATGTTGTAGCTCCTGACAGCAATTATTTAATATTTAAATGAAAATAAGATAGTTGAGGGGGAGTAAGTAAAACAGTCACGTGATAGCAGGCAACTTATCTCTCACTGACCAGTGAGTGAACATCTAGGCTTGACCCTCCCAGCCAGCCCCTTCAGAGCCATTTAACTCCTTACGTTTAAGGGCAGGATTAATGACAATGTGGAATGGATATTTCCGTTAGAAATGTTGGAGTGTGTATGTGTGTATGGATGTGTTTAACACTTGTTTTTCAGAGTGGGTCCAAAAGGTTGAAGATGTGAATCTTATAAGATTCTTCCTTTTGCTAGAATGGATCGCATCAAAGCCAGGCAGCAAAAATACAAAAAGGGTAAAGAGAGGATGCTAAGCATGACCCAGGAGTCCTCAGAGGGGCTGGAGATTCAGAAGGTTTCTGAAGAAGATGACGAAGGTACCTTTAGCTATTGTTGCGCCATAATTGCAGTTGAGTGCTAGGGACCTAATAGACCTAATAGTTGGACAAGTGATAAATTGTTCTTCAAAACTGACAGCGTGTAACAAGGTTGTTAGCTGAGTATCAGTTTGGAACTTGACTCAGCAAAACAGGATTTTGTACTGCAAGAAGGTTTAGAGAAAATGGTTTGCTTTGAGGTTACTTTTGGTTAACTTCAGGCTGTTGGCAAAAAGCTGAATAGCAGCAGAGGTTTGTTTTGAACAAAGACATTGTCTATAAATCACAGTATTACAAATAGGTAGCATCCACATTTTTCCAGCAATGTTTTCTGGGTGCTGTGAGTTTTCAGTTACTGAAATGTTTGTATACTTTTAAATGTTGTTTAAAACATGGCAGCAGATAAAATTACGCCTATCTAGTGCTACATTTCTAGTACTGACTTGGGATCAGCACTTACAGGATTTAAAGTTTTGAAGCCTGAAATGTAAGGGGATTTGAGAGGAGGGAAAATATTTTCTTCTTAAAATTACAGTCAACTGTGACTGTATGTTTTAAAACACAAAACTGAACTTTTTAGCTGGTTTAGAGTAGAATGCTGTTTTAACTGCTGCATAAACCAGAGTATTTCTGCTTAGTGGTCATGCTTCTGAATGATTTTAATATTGAATGTATTCACTAGATCTGACATTTGATGTGTTCATTAAATTTTAGCTCTTTTGAGAGAAATTAAAAATTATTAACTAGTGTAAGAAACATGTTTCTCGTTTTGTAAGATTAATATTTGGACATATTTTATTTTAGGAGAAGCAGACAAAGAGAAAGCCAAGGGCAAAAAAAAGCTGTGGTGGCGGCCTTGGGTTGATCATGCTTCCAGTAGGTTTTCTCAATCATCTTACAAATATGTGGATTTAACCCTTATATCCTTGACCAGAATGAAGGCATTCCCATGACCTGTTTGTTTTATACCCGATTTTATGATTGTGACTTGATAGAAGGCTTGATTTTTTCAGCAACTGATTTCTACTTCCAAATCTTCAAGGAGTGAGTTAAACGATATTTTGAGCTTCTGTGTGTTGGAAGCATAGGTAGCTCATGATACGTTGGGCATTCTTAGAAAAATATCAAATCAAATAAATATGTGCCAAAAAGAATCTGTTTTGGCCTTAAAAGTCTCAACTGCCCCCTACTGCAAAGCACAATATATTTAAAAGTGTGAAGGTGAACGTTTGCCAATGCATTCTAAGATTAGTCATAATTTCTTTTGCATATACACACGTCATGCATCTTCTTTTATGGTTCATCAGTCATTCTGCTGTCAGCTGTAGAAATCTGAGTACCACAGGAAGACAGCAAGTCTATTTGCAGGACTAGGCTGTGTAGAGCTCAGCTCTTTTATCACACTTTAATGTACTGTTGATGCCAGTTGTTTTGTTATTTCAATTTTTTGTGTGTTAGCGAAAATATCTTCTGCCTTGTGCACAAGAAATTATTATCTTGTATCACTTGAATCATTGTTGCATTATGAGTTTTTAATTTGTTTGTAGCCCAGTCCAGGGGTATGATATAGTTCTTTCCTACATTATGGATTGGGTAAAACAAGAAAACTAAGTAGACTGCGGTCTCAAATCAGATATCCTTCTACTGGATGTTTGTTGAAGGATATCAGATATGAGATATTTAATAACCTCTGAAGGTTTAAAAATCATTCAAGTGTATAGCACTGATCACAGATAAATATGAATGTTTATATTGTGCCTAGTCATTTAGTTTAAGAGAGGTACTCCAAGTAATACTTTTGCACATCTACATACTGTTTAATTTACCTGTGTGTTTTTTTATAACTTCAGCATATATATTTGCCAACAGCATTTATCAGAATGTCGTATGCTTCTTTCTATCAAGTCACAAGTAAAATGTGCCTCTATTTTTATTTTTCTAAAGGGCACACTGCCACTTTAGAGAGACCTATCCCTTTTCAAAAGTCTTATGAAAATAAACTTCTTGCCCTGTACTTTCATTAAGAACAGTGATAAAACAGATCAAAACTATAATTTGCAAGTTTTTACTGTAGAATTTCAATCTATGGTGATTTTGAAGGAATGGGATATGGTCTCTTATTTATTTACCACTGGTTTTGTAATAAGAAGAACTGCTGAAAGAGAGACATTGACTTTGGCTTTTACTTATTTTACCCTCATTATTTAATGTTCTTCGGTGGCAACTTGCATTTTGGTATTTAGATAGTGAACATTCTTGCAATTATTTACTGCAATAATGCAAAAACTTGTGGGAAACATCACAGACCCTGATTCTACAAGCAACAGTTGCCTGCCATGTGGCTTGCATCCACACTCACTGAAGCATGGCACTGACAGTATGTGTTCACAGGCATACAAACTGGAAATAGACTGGTCTGCCCCATCTGTCCTTTTTGAAACAGTGTCCTGTAACTGCAGCATTCTGCTGCACGTGGCTGTTCATCTCAGTAAATGGGTTTGTGGCTGTGGCTGTATATATGTATATATTGAAGTTGCTCAGGCTTGAAGTTTTGTGCCAATTATGATGTTTAATTTACATTTTTGTTGGGTTTTATACCACTTGTTATAATTCTATTATACAGAAAGATACCTCATTTTGTATATCATAGGAATTAAAACGCAGTCATGAATTTGGGTCTGAATAGAACAGATAGGGAACGTCATTGAGTGTTTCCTCGTTGGGGCGCACTCACACTCTCCCTTGCAGGGAGGTATGGTTCCTCCTGTGCTTGTGGATTACTTATGGAGCCCCACAAAGATCAGCAGGAGTTAGGGCCACATGCTTCAAGGTCCTCAGCTTCTGCTGGGGCACAGGGTTGTGTCTAATGTAGGGTAAAAGATGGTGCTTGCAGTTGTCCTGGGGAGCTCCTTCCCTCTGGACACAAGCAGATGATGGGATGATGTTGACTTCTCCTGCATGGCTCCCCTTCTGCCTCCTCTATCTCATCCCACAAGGAAAGCCTGCAATTCCCTTTTCGCAGTAGGAGAAAGTCACATTTTGCAGTAGGAGGGTGGTCCTCAAGTCCAGTCTACCCGTGAATTATCTTACTAGTAAAATTTGGTCTTGTTAGTAATTCCTGTGGGTGACAAACACATTTCTTATTCCATTTTGATGTGTGCAAGAATGCATTATTGCTATTCAATCATACCTCCCTCTTTAGTTGTGAAAGAGACGTAACTGGTACATTCTAGTGTCCCCTCAGGTACACTTTAACCTAAAAATTGTTGAGGGAGATTGTTATAGAATTGTTTTCTGCCAGTTCAGGTGTTCCAAGTCTGACAAGGTGCTACTCTGAGCCTTTAGGAAACTGTGCTGCAGTAGAGGTTTCCCCTAGATGTCAGACCTTATCCTGCTGATCTTCTGTGTGGACAATTTCTGTTACTGACTACAAGATACTTTTTTACAAAAGAGAGCTGCAGACTGCAGGCTCTTAAAATACATTCATCTCTTTAATGCATTTTAAGTGGGCATTTTTAGAAGACCCTGTACCAAATTAATTTGCTTGATCCAAGAAATTTCCAAACTTTCTTTTGCCTCAGTTCAGCAATTAGAACTGCTGAAGTGGACTTTCTGTCCCTCTGCAGGGTGTTCATTGATGTTAAAAGTTATAACTAGGGACATGAGGCACAAGGTTCCCTCTGTGAGGGAGTCTGAGATGCTGAAGTTACGATCCAATAGAGTTCTTGCAAATTTCACAGTGTGCTTACCCCGAGGTTTCTATGGTAGTTATGTCTGATCATCTTTGCACAGAGGATCTGTGTAGAATTCAAGGTATGATTGAATTAAGGCAATTGTTGCTTTTCCAGAAACCTATAATGAAAGCTAAATATAATTTTCAATATAAATATGTATCACTCCATATATCCAGATTGTGTGACATTTTGTCTAAGTAACTGTTCCTTTAAACATTTCAGCTTAAATGTGGAAATTATTTACCAGTTTTCACTGCTGAATGTAATGCTGTGATTTTGATTTTTCCCTTGCTCATTACCTTATTTTTCAATTTTTTGTTTCCCTTGTTTGTTCATATGGGCCTGTCACCATCTGAGAAATAAAAACATTGCTTCTGTTCAAGGATATAAGGCCTAGCTTATTCACTGTGCATCTTTACTGTATGAAGGCTTGAGAATCTTTCTGAATTCATGGGCAAAAAATTGAATCTCATTTGCAATCATGTTAATAGAATCTAAGTGATTTGTTTTAAACAAACCAAGGTTTTCCATTACCTCATCAAAGCTTAAATGTTTGAAGAAAACATTAACTAATACCATCCCACTCCATAGTTTAGAGGATACCTCAGCATTTTATAGAGAAGTTCTGTATTTTTTGTCTAGTGGTACTGTTCATGTAAATTCATTTCCTTACCTGCTGGGCGTTTTTTCACTCCCTCAAATAACCATCAGTTCCCAATTAATTTAGACCTAACCATCATTTTTTTTTCTAAAAAAATGTAACCTAGAAACTTGATATCCTTCAAGCATTTTCTTTACATTGTCTTCTCATGGTAGTGTTTTCCTTAGTTCTTGTATAGTTCTCATTCATGCCCAAAGTATCACAGACTAACATCAAATTGCCTGAGGCCTTTTAATCTCTTGCTTCTCTGTTTTCACCTCTCCTAGTTATGAATTTTTAAGTAACTGGCTGGCTGTTCATAGGTCTTGGGGCAACTGAGGATAGAACTTTTCAGAAAAATAAGAAAATATTTTGTTTCACTTAGTGGTCAGAAGTGGAAATTATTATTTGTTTGAGACGGATAGTGAAGAGGAAGAGGAAGAGGAGAAAAAAGAAGAGGAAGAGCCTCGAAAAAAATCTGCATTTCAGGTACTTTATGGTAATTTGCTTTCTAGTTGACATCTGGAAAAAAATGTAGGCTTCTCATAACACAGGCACATATGTTAAAGCAGCCAGTACCTCTGAAGTAGACCTGAAATGTATTGGAAATGAAATTTCTTGCCAATTTAAAATGCAAGTTTGCCTGTTTTAAGCATTGCCAAATTCCTGCAGGAACTATAGTGGAATCATATCTTCATTCTCTTGTCTGAGGAAAACAAAAATACAAACCCAAAGGTTAAGAATTTGAGCTTTATTTTTTCTGCATTGCGGTAAAGACAAGTGAGGAAGCTGACTTGCCTCTGGCACTGCTGTACAACGCTTCACTGGTTTTCTGGTTTTGAGTAGATGTTATCATTCCATGAAGAAATTATCCTAAAAATAAGTGACTTTTCATGGAAAAGAATACATACTTTAAAAAATATATATAATATTGACCCTAGTGGACGAGAGAAATATATCCTTGGGTTATAAAGAGCTTAACATTTAAAATTACAAAAGGAGAACACATCACTTTCTCTCCCTTCTTTTTCAGGATAATGTTAATTAATATGTTTGCTTTTTAAGTGACAGACTGTGTTGAAATAAGAAGATATTGTAATATTAAAAAGATAGCTGAAGTTTCCTAAATTGGTTCCTACAGTACCAGATATTGAATCCACTGGCTTAAATGAAGAATATAGGTGAAGAAGTTAGTGCATATAGGATTGCTTTAATCTTCATAAGATTGAAGTTTTACTTGTTGAAGAATTTTCAGAAATATCACAGAACCTCTTCAGGTCTGTAACTTTAAAAGCTTAAGCAAACGAATAGCTTTTTGCAGATGCATATTCCCATTCAGATGCAAGCTCTTGTCACTGCAGAACTGGTGCATTACTGAAAGCCTGTCCCAAGCAAGAGCAAGAAACTGCCTCTGTGCTCTTCTATTCCTTATGCCAATAGCTTTCAAACAAAGCTTCCCAGATGACATTACTGAATTACATGAAGAAATATTTTATTTAATTCGTTGATACAACATGCCTTTTGTTTATATACTTACTTTACATTACCAACTGAATAAATTTGTTAAACTGCCTGCATGGTAATGGCAAGGAAAGATTGTTTCCTGACCTTAAAAAAGGCAAAACAAACCTAGATGAAAAATAATGTGATACGTTAGTTTTATTTTCTACTATTTACATTAATTTTTTGTATATTTTGCATTTAACTCACCTTGGACCATAAAAATGGCTCATGAATTTCTAGGTATTTTTCTTTCTGCTTTTTATGCAGGTATAGAGGAAAGTTTGCATTCTTGTTTCTGATGATTTTTTTTTAAAATTGGTGACAACATTTTGTTCAGATGTGCTGGTGCCAAGCACTGAGATTTTAAAGAGTTCTAAACTTGAGGTCAGAAGCTAACAAGATTCTTTTGTTTACTCTGGGGTTTGGGTTTTTTATTTGTTTGGTCTTATTTTTTAAAGCTCAGTCCTGAAACTATTAGTCTGAGGATGGAGTATCTGGTCTTTATTTCAGAATTCTGGTCAGACATTCTGTATAGGTGGCCAATGCTACTGTATGTGCAACATAAAGATATTGGATGGCTTTATGTAGGAGGGGAGTTGTATAGAACAGAAAGCAGTTTTTATGAAAAGCTTGTTCATCATTTGGTCATCATACCTTATTCACCTTTCATCGCCTTCCACGTGGTCTTAATAAAAATACTAGCAAAGTGCACTTGTTTGTTGTAGAGCTTCCTGAAGAATTATTTTTAGATTTTATTTTTCTTTTAGTTTAAATTGTGTGCAATAGTCACTTCAAGGGTTAACTTGGAGATTTTATTTATTAGAGAATGCAGGCAGTTAAGAATCATCTTACTGAAATTTAATTGTGAACATCACAAATTATCTTTTTTCATATTGGAGTCTATGAATGTAAATTCATTCTTAATAATCTTGATACAATAATTCAGTAGATACATTTGATTAATGTTTTCTTGTTTTCTACTAACTGCTCTTGCTTTGTCCTTCTTTATAGAGAGCTATTGGGAAATTTGCTTCAGCCATTTTAGCCTTGCCAAAGTCTGTCATTAAACTACCCAAAACTATTCTTCAGTATTTAATCAAAGCAGCAAAGGTACTTGACATTTTGTGGGTGCTCAGTATGTGACCCATCCCATAGTTCCTTATGTAATGTAAACCTCTGTCCTCGTCTGCATTTTTCCTCTGATATGAATAATTACAAAAAGTAATGACAGCCAAAGCTTCATCCCTAGGAAATGCAATACAGTTCATACTTTCTGAGTGGTCAACCCTCAAGAAAAGTGGTATATCTTTTTTTAAATGCATCCCCAGAGAGAAAATGCAGACCCAAATTCTCATTTTCTTCTGATACTGCTATGCACAATAGTCATATCAAGTTGCATGTATCTTTTGGACACCGTGGCAATTGATCTCCGAAAGCTGGTAAAAGGTTTGTAAAGCACACATTCTGCTCCAAACTCCTTTTTAGCTCTCTACTTTTCTCCCTCTCATCATCATAAAAAAGATTTGTCCATCTTCTTTCTTGTCCTTCTTGAATACATTTAGCATTTCCTACCTTTGAGTGCTGTGTATCATTTTACACTCCATATATATGTAACATACGGTAAGGAGTGAGCATTACAGATTGAGCGTACCAGCTCCAAAGCCTAAAATATACTGCATTTAAAGTTTGTCCAGTGGTAAAAATCTAAAGTAATATATATGTATGCACCCAGTCAGCTCTTAAAATACCCACTGCTTAGCATAATTACATTAAATTTATTAATGAAATGCTGTTTCTTTACTCTAATCTTCTACCTTCTTCCAATTCTGCCTTTTACCTCTGATTTCTATATTCACGCTATGACTGTGGCTAGCATGCAGTTACTCAGCTAACTGTTCAGTAGCTGATGTTGACAGTTTCTGACTTTCAATAAGTAATACGTTATTAGTACACATAAGTATAACCATTCCCCCAGCTCACCTTCATTAGAAAACGCCTATTTCAAAGCAAAGAGAAACCAGTGCCTCTGATCCCACACATTTTCTCATGTGATGCTTGTTTTGAACAAGTCACACATACAAAAATAAATATACAGACCTTGAGAGATTTGGAAGAGGACCCTTATCAACAGTACCAAAATAATTTCCTCTCCATTGTTGTATATATTCACAAACAGATCAAGGTATTTTTCCCTTTTAAATTTGTTTTAAGTCAGTTTGATAGTTCTAAAAAATTTCTTTTAATGTTCCAAAGCAATTTGTGTATGCAAATTTTAAAAATATATATAAGACAAATAGAAATTTTATCATTCTGGCCTGTAAGGGGCAACACCAGCTTCGCTGAGATACACGTGTGTTGTTGTCATTGTCTGCATGTTTGTCTTGTGAATTAATAGAGCTATTTTGTTACTGTGCTTTATTTTCACCCTCATGCCTACATCTGTGTGCTTCCCTGCCATCTCTGTTACCAGCCTGCATTGCTTAGAAATAGAAGAAAATGCAGTGCCAGTTAAAGATGATTACCATTTTTCAATGAACACCATAAAAGGAACAGAAGAACATCTTTAGAAGAACATCTTTTGTCCTAAAGGGTTGTGGAGAAGATACAGTTTAGTTTCTGTTATTCACATTTTATGTCATATAGGGAAAAAGATATGAGTGTTACTGCTTGTTTTGCTGTAACCTTCCTTCACAACTTGAGCAGAACTATTCAAAAAGTTACTTTGGGGTAGCTTTTTTCTTTCTTTTTTTTTTTTTTTTTTTCCCACTGCTATAGCATGTATAAATATTTTGAGCCAATTCCATGCTTCATGCAGTCATACAGGTCAACAGGCTGTTGATCTGAGTGAGGGCTGTGAGCAGGATTTGGCCCCTTAAAATCTCCTTGATATATATGTAAGTATTACTGTCTTCATTTTACAACCGGAAAAACAGTAGCAGAAGGATTCATAAGTGACTTATCTGAAGCAACAAAGGGAGACATTCAAAATCACGATGAAATTTGAGGAATTCCTGACTGCTAGGTTTGGGACTGTGCATAGATAGCAAATCTGTAAATGTTCCACTGGGATCTGCACAGGGGGAAAAAAAAATCCTAAAGTACAAAAAATGTACAAGCACTGTATCTGTACTGAGATATCACTACGTTTTTTGATGCTTTAGTTAGTTGATTGCGGCACTTTCTCTTAAAGTTTCCATTACTATGCATCTTGCCTGTAAAATGGTAAAGTGGAAATACGGAATTAAATGGAGAGATTCAGGTGAAGTAGGCCATATGCACAACAGGGTATTAATTCCAAAAGTTCAGAGCATGAATTTTTGTGGGTTTAAATGAAACTTGGTTCACCCACAAGTGTTTTCACATTTGGTTTTGTGCTTGCAAAAATAGCACATGAAAACTGGGCAGATCTGCAAGGGGAGGTGTTTGATTTGGGCTTCAAAATATTTCCTTGCCCCTGCAGATGTGAGTGTGTTTACTCAAACTATATAGTCCTGCTTGTGGCTTATTCTGTGGCTTACTCTCAAAACATGAAGAACCTAGAAATAAATGAGTTTGTTCCTTCCAGTTTGTTTATCAGGCCTGGATTACTGACCCTAAAACAGCACTACGACAGAGGCGCAAAGAGAAGAAGAGTTTTGGGAAAGAGGAGAAGCGAAGGCGAAAAGGATCCGGGGATGGTAGGTAGACTTCTGTATTAAAAAAAAAAAATAAATAAAATAAAAGGTAGTGTTAACTAGGCTGCCTGTTGTTCCTGGTAGCAAAAGACAGCTGAGTTTTAGAGGGCAAGTGCTCTCAGTTCTGGCTAGGAACTGGAGAAGTAAGTTTGCCTTTGGCTGGCTGTGTCTCAGCACCCGAGCCCATGACAAGGCCAGCTGTAGCTATGTCCTTGCATTCTACACAATTCACATTGGGGGAGATAAAGGAGAAGAGGGGATATACGTGTTTCCTGTGGACTTGCAAAACGTGCACCCAGAACTTTTACCAAATAGAAAGACTCAACACATAACAGAAAACGTGAGCTATATGAAAACATTTGTGGAAATAGAGTACTTGCGAGAGAAAGCCATAACCCTGTACAGGTGTAACTTTATAAAGCCAATAACCTGGTATTTAACATCATTTCTCCAGAATATGGGAGTGTAAATGCCAGGTGTTTGGCCAGAATCAGGCAGAGCAAGGACATTACCCTTTCACTGCCTCACCTCATAAAAAGGTTTATCTTACTCTTTAGGTTTTTCTAGGGTTGCTCAGTGTCTCTCATTTTGGTGATAAATTCATGTATATTCCTAGGGAAAGTTTTGCATGTGACAGACTTACGTTTTGTGTTGAAGAACTATTTCATGAGGAAGTTCCTGAAGAGTTGTAGTTCAAGTGGAGCTGTAAGAAAAATTCAGTTAAAGAGCCACATATTATTTCTTTATGCCACATTTCCAATATTGTTCCCTAAAGAAGCTTGAGTTGATACATGGGGAAGAATATCAAGAGATGTTTTTCACTTTCCATTTACTTTCCATTCTATTTACTGAGGAATCCAAATACTCATTAACCTCTAAATTC
>NW_010126361.1:53685-55575 GCF_000699245.1 Pterocles gutturalis
TAGCAAAAGGAAAACATACAAATGTTCATTGGGTTATACTGACACTGTAAATTGTTCATGCCTCTGAAAAAAATGGCTTGTAAGTGGTTCATATCTCTTCATCTTTTGCTAGTTTTTCAAACAAGAAAAGAAAATAGAAATTCAGAAGCTTTTCTGGTTGGTATAGATGGGGAAGATGGGGGCCCATTCAGACCGAATCAGCTGGACTTTTCCTGCATTTGGTATCTTCACCCGTCAAAAAGAGGGAGCTTTATAATTTGACTGCTGCCACTGAAGCTGTAGCTGCAGTTATTGAATATTAGATAGAAGGAGTCATTTGTTTGTTCTTCAGTTCTGCCTGAGACTCTATGTCACTCTTCTGCTACAGGCCTAAATAAAAGCACATGGTAGTTTCAAACCAACTCCACTGCTTCATTTCAACCTGAAGGTCCCACTCAATTCATTCAGGTTTTGCTGGGTCAGAGGCAGGAGCAGATGAGAGCACTGATCAGGTTGCCCTTTGCAGAAGCTGAAGAAAATGAGATGGTGTGTGAGTGGCGCGGGAGGTGAGGCTGTTGAGGGTGGAAGCGATGTGACTGAGAAATTGCCTGGGTTTACACCAACATGATCTTGCTCAGCAGCCTATATAGTAAGAAAATGCCACTGCAAATTACACGAGAGGGGTGGTCATCCATGAACACCTTCACTGACAGGGTTGTCCCCTCATTTGAGTCCTTTAGAAAAGGAAATGTGCTTTCTGTTATGGTGGTAGGTGAGGAACCAGTCACTAGTGCTTAGCAACGGTAGCATTTTCTAGCTTGAATGGCTTTTACACCTACACTTCTGTGGGTGTAACACTCATTGTTTCACTCACTGTTTTCAATAGGTGGTACTGATGCTGACTGTGAAGACAGTGAAGAGGAACCTGTCAAGAAGAAATCTGATGGACCAGGTATGAAGGCAGAAAGAGGGTTTCTCTGCGGTTACAATGCAGTGAGAACTTCCTAACTGCTTTCAGGTTTTCTATTGGCAAATTTACAAGTCCTCCTGAGCACAGGAACTTCTACTCCTGGACTATTAGTTACCACACTCATGCTCTACATTCTGTTAGTAAATACATCCCCAGGCTCAGACTTGATCACTTGCTGTATATTTTACTTACAGAACAACTTCCACGTAAGTTTAGCTTCCAGTCCTGATTGCGTACAGCACTGTGTTAAAATCTCCATTGATTTCGAATGCCTGAAATATTATTATTAGCAGAAAGATCTTGTGTTTTTTCAGTGCGTTTTAGCAAGGTTAATAAGGCTTTTGTCTGGTACTCACCCAATCAGCAATCTCCAGCACTAATCTCCTCTAAAAAAATTGGATTTTCCCATTTCCCAGATCTTACCTGTTCTCATTCATAGTCAGACTTAAGGATTTTCTGCACAACAGTAGAAATGCCAGCAGTTTGCAAGATCTTGCCCATATTGAAAGTTTTCCTACAAAGAAGTGTAATAGATCACAAACCTAAGCTTGGCTCTTTGTTTCTAACGGGAGTAAAAGAAGAAAACAGACTCTTCTCTTAAGTAAGTCTTCATCATGGCTTACCTTGAGTGAGACTTTGTCCAAAAGCTGTTTTTTCTTCTCTATTTAAAATTGGTTCCCACAGTTCCAGTTAGAATTATATCCCTGAGTGAGCCAAGGGGTAGAAGATGTTACAGGGATGTGGGAGATGTCATCTCTTTCTCACAAGAGCAGTGGTTTCAGATAAACAAGTTGCATTGCTATAGGGTTTTTTGGATGGGATTTGGGGGGCTTTATTATTTGTTACTTCCTGGCGTTGCAGTTACTGGTGTTAAAACACTGAAGTGAATCACACAAATGTGTCTCTAGGGAAATACTGTTGGTGCTACACAGCAGTTAGGG